>NW_022436979.1:8692579-8709384 GCF_009761245.1 Sapajus apella | reverse complement strand
TATATATATATATGTGTGTGTGTGTGTCTGTATATGTGTGTATATATATATATATATACACATATATATAAAATGTTTGAATGTTTCAAAGAATTCAAAAATGTTTGAATGTTTAGGGAGATTTTAACTCTGTAATTTTGATTTGGTCCCTTCACAATCCTCTTTATCCTAAACCATTTTCTATATGCACATACACACACACACACACACACACACACACGCACACATTAACTAAAACCTTGAAAAGTAAAGGGTAGGATATTCTACTCTTTAATTTTTCTAGCTTTGTTTCCATTCACTGAAAAAGAAAGTAAAATAAAACAGGTTTTCATTTTCAGGCTCGGAGTAATGCTTATATATTTTCTCAGTTCTTGTTTTTCTGATTGTTTTAAACCCTTGTTTAAAGAACAGTTTTAGGTTTACAGAATAATTGATTGGAAAGTGCATATTCCCCCTCCTCCCCCACAGTTTACCTTGCTATTGGCATCTCATATTCATGTGTTCTGTTTACTATTATTGATGAACCAAGTTTAGTACATTATTATTAACTGAAGTCCATAATTTATATTAGAGTTCATTCTTTGAGCTGTACACTTTTTATGGGTTTTGACAAATTCATAACAACATGTGTTCATCATTACTTATCATATAGAATAATTTCACCGCCCAAAAATCCCCTGTGTTTGCTCTATGAATATCTCTCTCTCCCATCTCCCCTCATCTCCCCTCAGTCTCTGGCAACCAATGATCTTTTCACTGTCTCTAGAATTCTGCCTTTTCTGGCATGTCATATAATTAGAATCATACAGTAGGTAGACTTTTTCAGATTGACTTCTATCAGGTAGCAATATGCTTTTCAGGTTCCTCTATGTCTCTTCGTGGCTTGATCGCTCATTTCTTTTTATCACTGAATAATATTCCAGGATAATCCCTTTTTTATGCATTTGACATTAAAGAAACTTTATACAATTAGCGAACTGCAGAATGCTAGCTCAGAAGTTTGCAGATGTTGATTCATTGCCTACTGACATTTAATATCATAAAGAAGTCAAATCCCATTTTGATTTCTGCTCTTTTACATGTAACCTATTTTTTTCTGTCTATCTCTGGGTGTTTTTCTTTAGAAGGATTTTTGATTATGCTGGCACTGTTTTGTGTTATTTCTATAAAACAATACTCCTTTGTTTTTTAAAAAAAATTCTAATATCTTCCTGTCATCTGTGTCTAACACATTTCCCTTATCCCCTTCTCTCCTTTGTCCTTTCCCTCTACATTAAAAGATAATTGTTCATATTTGTCCTCAGAATCACTGATTTTATATTACATGGTGCTATTTATTCAGGTTTTGACTGGTTAGAGAGATTTTAACTCTGTAATTGTGTTTTGGTCTCTTGACAATTCTCTTTATCCTAAACCGTTTTCCTTGAATGTGAAGTTGTGAACGTTGTGTTACAAGCTGCTACGTAGATGCTATTGTGTATGTTTATTTTCTTGTTAGTTTTATTTATAACAATAGTAAAAATCCTGTACCTGAAATTGCAAAAAAAAAAAAAAAGTCTACAAATGTCAGTGATGAAAAGCAGCAGTTCATTGCCTCAACACTCATCATGCACACACAGTTCCACTTTTCTGAGGAAACCACTCCTCCCCAAAATTGGTTACTTCTGTTGATTATCTGTTTCAATCTGTTTGATTGCTTTCTAGGCCTTTCACAGTGCAAGCATTATGAGATTCCCTTGCACTAATCAGACTGCTAATTTAATGCCTCGTTTATTGCATTCTGCTTCTTTTGTTTTTCTTCTCTGCTCAATGATATGTTGTTTCTTCCTGCAGGAAAAATTATGTTTATGTTGTTCATTCTCTTTAAACCATCAGTTTTCTTTTGTGTGATAGAATGTCAAAGATTCAGGAAGATTTGAGGGGTGAGTTATCCTGCGTGGTATAGCTTTTGTCTAGTGTTTGTGTGTTTGTGTGTGTGTGTATGTAGGAGGACCATTTTTTGTGCTATTTCTCTACCTCCAAAGGGAACTCTGACACAGGCTGCATTGCCCTGGCCAGAGATTTTTTTTAGGTGAGCTTTGAGCTTCGGACTAGGTTTTAAAAGTCTGAAGTACAGTCAGGTACTGTCTTTCCCTAATCATCAACGAAGTTATTTCCATTTCCTCAAAAATTCCATAGGGCTAAATACCAGGCCACCGTTACTCTACAGGAATACAGAGGGAAGCAGGAAGCTTTCAAGACAAATGCCCTAGGGTCCTCTTCACACTCTCCATGTCCTTCCCCTCTCCATGCAGTCCCTGCCTGCTTTTATTTTAGGCTTACCTCTGATTCATTTGTCAACCATTTTTATCTGCCTCTGTATTTTATGTCATTAAACTAATTATAGTTTTTCTCCCATTCTTTTTGGTAGGATACATTTATTCCCATTAAAATTTTATTAGGTAATATTTTTATGTCTTCAGAGAGAAAGAAAACGATGTTTAATTCTCTATCTTGAAAGAGAAGCTTCTAGGTGTCATATGATACTAGAAGCAAGTTTAACATAAAAAAAATTGAATTGCAAGTAAACATACATTTCTAAGACAACAAAACATTATTTCACTAGAATATTTTACCAACCACTGCTGGATTTTATTTGTCTCTTTTGATCCTAATCTTGAGGTCCCTCAGTTGGTCTCTTATGACTCTTCAGTGTAACTTTGGAAAGTATTCTCTCAGTAATCACTCAATTTTGTATTCCTCCCAAGTACTTATTGTATTTTTGTTAAGTTTTCTCATGCTATCTCCAATGGCCACTCTCTTTCTACATAGATATAACTTTTGTTTGCCCTCACAATGTATTTGTGGTTTCTGTCTTTTACCCTTAAATATTTTACTAATCCTTTTCTCCCTAGATCACAAATTTACTCTTTCTAGTACTCTCTTCTACAATACCTATGTCAAGGATGGAATGGGTACCCAAATTCATTTTCTACATGTATTTTTATTAGGGTAAATGTTAGCATTTTAAAGGTCTCCTTGACCCATTTTTACTATTCCTATCCACCAAGACACTATTGTTCCTGAATTACATTTACAATTATTTTTGAAAAAGGTACATTTCTAATTGCATTTTTACTTAGTACAAGGTCATTTTAACAAGAAGTATCTCTGGAATAATAAGCCCTTCTAAAACTATACATGCTCATTTGAAATGTTAATGGAGTTAGATTCTGAACCCTATATTTTCTGTTTGTATTTGCTTTTTGTTTTTAATGAATTCTTTCCGTAGTAATTATTTCTTTTTGTATTTTACAATCTCAGAAGTGCTACAATTACAAAACCTTTTTTTTCTGAACTACTTCAATGTAAGTTGTTGACCTGATGGCCCAATACTTCAGTATTTACTACAAATAAAAATGTTCTCCTCCATAATGACAATCTAACCATTGAAACAAGAAAAGTAGTTGAATATATTGCTACTATCTAATTTTCTGATCTTTATTCAAATTTCATCTATTATCATCTGATGATTTATTATAAAATGTTTCAGTTTAGAATGACATAAGATTTTATTTGTCATTTCTCATTGTCTCCTTTGGTCTGAGCCAGCACTTTATTCTTTCAATGATTGTCACGGTCTTGACATTTAACAAATATTCTTATTCAATTACTTAGAGGAATATACTTTACTTTGTGTTTGTCTAATGCTTCCTCGTGATTCAAATTAGGTAGTGCATTTTAGCAGAGATATTACAGAAATGATGATATGTGTTTATTGTGTTCTATTGGATGGTGGACCACGTGAAATTTTGCCATTACTGGTTTTGTTTACTTTAATCACTTGATTAAGTCGGTGCCTGCCAGGATATAGCTATATATACCCACACACATAAGCATAAATAAATACACACACGCATGCACACATACACACGTATACATTTACACACCACTTTTCATCTATACTTCTCTATCCACTGAAAACCATAAATTCACACTGATTATCTCAATATCATAGGTTGAGTCTAGTTACTAAGTTTCCATATTTTAACTCCCTCTTCTATACAGCAAGAAACATGGATCCCATTATCCTCAATATAATTACTTATTTAATCAATATGTAACGAATCTGCCTTGTTTCCTACTAATCCTTCTTTTATACAAGTACCCTCCTCACCCTGGTGGGATTCTGAAGCCTTCCTCAGATTCATCTCCTTGTGTAGGTCCCTGTTCAGGCTCCAGCTCTGCAAGCCAGGATGGCCCCAAGGGGATACAAGCCTTGCCCTTCTATGGTTCTAACACCAAACACTAGGCTTCCCTGTCATGAGCACATCCTCCTCTGGCACTGGGTCTCCAACATTTCCTGCAAGTGACGCTTCTCCACAATGTTGTTCTCTTCAACTCTAGGTTACTACAAACCCCTCAGCCATCCCAGAATTTAAGGCTATTTTGCACTGCCCAAATGAATGGCTTTAAGGAAGCATTTTGGGGAAGGAAAGAGAAGGGAAGGGAAAGAAAAAGGGAAAGAACAAACAGGAGTCTGCTTCTACGCCATAATTTACAAGCCTTCTTAAAGCACCTAACAAATCATTTAAAATCTGGATTTAAAATCATTAAATATGCTTGTGAATAAAAAGTAAAATGACATGTCTCCTTGTTACATGTGTGTGCATTTGTCTAAAATAAAACAAGTCTCTAGTTGGAATTATTTTGAAATTTAATCTTTCAATTGCATTCTGTGCCTTTAAAAATGATAAAACTTGAATACAACATGACCTGAAAACTTCCTCAGTCATTTTTACGAACATCTGAGTTGTTTGTTTTCTTACTTGCTCTAGATTTGCCTAGTGAACGATTTTTCCCCAATATGAATAACAATAATATTGTTGCCAAGATTTTGCATTATACTTTGCTATTCTACCATCACTTCATTTCTTAAACTTCAAGGCCATCTCCTATTTCTTTAAAAAACATCTAAAAGAAAACCTACCTCTGAAAACATCTGCAACTACTGTCCTTTGCTTTTAAGGATGATGCCTGAAGTAGTGAACAATTTAAAAGCACAATTTGCCATATGGATGCTATAGCAGTTATTTGCTCTGTTGCTTAACATAGGAATGTATTGAATGGATATAACAGCTTTTGCATTGGCACAGAGAAGTAGCAGATTGGCCAAGAACTGCTAAACAGGTGCTCTCTGTAATGGCACTAGATGATTTATGGTCTTCTCTGAGCTTCATTCTCTACACAATTTTTGAATATCTATGTCAAAGCAAGGATAGGAAAGACTACTCCAAGATTACTGCACTAACCTGATATGAGCCAGAAACCAAAGGGGTGGAAGGTGGTACCTTTAAAACATTATATTACTATATCCATTTCATTCTTTGTAATCTATCTCCAAGGACTCTCATTGTCCTTGGGCATCAGGTCCCCATCCCAGACTATTATAATAAATTTCTTTTTGCTCTGTCTCTATGCTTTTGCTTATTCATGCAAACATTCACAGAGTCATGTTAGTTCCTACACTTCCATGATCAACAATCTGTTATGGCTCCAAAGCTTCCGTAAAGTAAGTCCCAAATACCTTGTTATTACATTGAAGAAACTCCATGATCTTAAATAATTTTTATTTCCAAATTGTTTTTAATTTGAATATTTTAAAATTATTCTTATTTATGCATGTACATCTATCTATCTGTGTTTCAAATAAGTGGCTACTATAGTTTTGAAATTTGGATTTAGGAGTTGATGTCCAAATTCATTCACCCTTCTTTCTGCTGAAGAAGAAAATATATACACAAATAAATAGGCAAATGGGAACCAAATTGTATTTTTTTATGTTCTAATATCCAAGCAAGGAACATGTTATAACCAGAAGGGGAATAAAGTTTAGGCCTGAAACCACTGTGAGTTACTTGCACATGAGATTTAGGTTTTGAAACCAGGTGACTTTTCACTTTTAGGAAGGACTTTCTGCTTATTAGTTTTTTTAAGATACAAAGTTTTATTAAATAAATCTGGAATCAACAGTATTATTTCATAAATTAGACAGCAGTAAAATTTCCCTAAGGTATAAGTACAAATCACAGTGATTTCCATTGTGCAACAAATGGACAGGATTAAAAATAGGCACTCCCCTCCTTGACCCCCCAAGAGAAGGTGGGATCACCCCACGGGGTTCTCAGCTCTGGCTCACAAGGGGTGCACATACCTGCAAAGGCACTCTGCCTATATGTGCAGCATCTGAAGGCAGTCACAGGAGCCCCAGAAGCACGTTGGCAACATGGTGAGGCTGCCCAGTGTTCAGCATGAAAAGAAAGAATTCAGCTATGACAGCAGGATCAAATTCACACATAACAATATTAACATCGAATGTAAATGGCCTAATTACCCCAATCAAAAGACACAGACTGGTAAACTGGATAAAAAGTCAAGACCCATCAGTGTGCTGTATTCAGGAAACCCATCTCATGTACAAAGACACACATAGACTCAAAATAAAGGGATGGAAGAAGATTTACCAAGCAAATGGAGAACAAAAAAAAGCAGGGGTTACAATCCTAGTAGTCTCTGATAAAAGGGACTTCAAACCAACAAAGATCAAAAGAGATAAAGAAGGGCATTACATAATGTTAAAAGGATCAATCCAACAAGAAGAGCTAACTATCCTAAATATACACGCACCCAGCACAGGAGTATCCAGATGCATAAAGCAAGTTCTTAACGACCTAAAACTAGATTTAGACTCCCACACAATAATAGTGGGAGACTTCAATACTCCACTGTCAATATTAGACAGATCAACGAGACAGAAAATTAACAGGGACATCCAGGACTTGAATGCAGAGCTGGCCAAGGAGACCTAATAGACATCTACAGAATGCTCCACCACAAATCCACAGAATATACATTCTTCTCAGGACCACATTGCACTTACTCTAAAATTGACCACATAATTGGAAACAAATCACTCCTCAGCAAATGCAAAAGAATGGAAATAATAACAAACAATCTATCAGACCACAGCACAATTAGATTAGAATGAAGGGTTAAGAAACTGACTCAAATATGCACAACTACTTGGAAACTGAACAACTCGCTTCTGAGTGTTGACTGGATAAACAATGAAATGAAGGCAGAAATAAAGATGTTTTTTGAAACCAACCAGAATGAAGACACAACTTACCAGAATCTCTGGGACACCTTTAAAGCAGTGTCTAGAGGGAAATTTATAGCAATAAATTGCCACATGAGAAACAAGGAAAGATCTAAAATCAACACCCTACAATCAAAATCAAAAGAATTAGAGGAGCTAGATCAAACAAACTCAAAAGCTAGCAGAAAACAAGAAATGACTAAGATCAGAGCCAAACTGAAGGAGATAGAAATGTAAAAAACCCTTCAAAAAACCAGTAAATCCAGGAGCTGGTTTTTTGAAAAGATCAACAAAATAGACCACTACCCAGATTAATAAAAAAGAAAAGAGAGAAGAATCAAATAGGTGTAATAAAAAATGATAAAGGGGATATCACCACTAATTCCACAGAAATACAAACTACCATCAGAGATTACTAGAATCAACTATATGCACACAAACCAGTAAATCTGGAAAAAGTGGATAAATTCCAGGACACTTGCACTCTACCAAGACTAACCCAGGAAGAAGTTGATACCCTGAATAGACCAATAACAAGGGCTGAAGTTGAGGCAGCAGTCAATAGCCTACCAACCAAAAAAAGTCCAGGTCCAGATGGGTTCACAGCCGAATTCTACCAGATGTACAAGGAGGAGCTGGTTCCATTCCTTCTGAAACTATACCAAACAATGCAAAAAGAGGGAATCCTCCCTAACTCATTTTATGAGCCCAACATCATCCTGATACCAAAACCAGGCAGAGACTCAACTGAAAAAGAAAACTTCAGGCCAATATCCATAATGAACATAGATGCAAAAATCTTCAATAAAATACTGGCAAACCAAATGCAACAGTACATTTCATCACAATCAAGTAGGCTTCATCCCAGGGATGCAAGGTTCATTCAACATATGCAAGTCCATAAATGTAATCCAACATATAAACAGAACCAAAGACAAAAACCACATGATTATCTCAATAGATGCAGAGAAGGCCTTTGAAGAAATTCAACAGCCCTTTATGCTAAAAACTCTCAATAAACTAGGTATTGATGGAAGGTATATCAAAATAATAAAAGCTATTTATGACAAACCCCCAGCCAATATAATACTGAACGGGCAAAAGCTGGAAGCATTCCCTTTGAAATCAGGCACTAGACAAGGATGCCCTCTCTCACCACTCTCATTCAATATAGAATTGGAAGTTCTAGCCAGAACAATCGGGCTTGAAAAAGAAATAAAGTGTATTCGATTAGGAAAGGAGGAAGTCAAACTGTCTCTATTTGCAGATGACATGCTTGTATATTTAGAAGAACCCATCATCTCAGCCCAAAATCTCCTTAAGATGATAAGCAACTTCAGCAAAGTCTCAGGATACAAAATCAATGTGCAGAAATCACAAGCATTCCTATAAACCAATAACAGACTAACAGAGAGCCAAATCATGAGCAAGCTCCCATTCACAATTGCTACAAAGAGAATAAAATACCTAGGAATACAACAAACAAAGGATATAAAGGAACTCTTCAAGGAGAACTATTAACCATTGCTCAAGGAAATAAGGGAGGACACAAACAGATGGAGAAACATTCCATGCTCATGGTTAGGAAGAATCAATATCGTGAAAACGGTCATACTGCCCAAAGAAATTTGTATAATCAATGCTATCCCCATCAAGCTACCAATGACCTTCTTCACAGAACTAGAAAAAAACATTTTAAACTTCATATGGAACCACAAGAGAGCCCACATAGCCAAGACAATCCTAAGCAAAAAGAACAAAGCCAAAGGCATCACACTGCCTGACTTCAAACTATACTACAAGCCTACAGTAATCAAAACTGCAAGGTACTGGTACCAAAACAGAGACATAGACCAATGGAACAGAATGGAGGCCTCGGAAGAAACATCACACATCTACAATCCTCTGATTTTGACAAACATGACAAAAACAAGCAATGGGGAAAGGACTCCATGTTTAAAAAATGATGTTGGGAAAACAGGCTAGCAATGTGCAGAAGGCAGAAACTGGACCCCTTCTTGACAATGTATGCTAAAATTAACCCCAGATGAACTAAAGATTTAAACATAAAAACTCTAGAAGAAAACATAGGCAAAACCATCCAGGACATAGGCATAGGCAAGAACTTCATGACTAAAATACCAAAAGCAAAGGAAATAAAATCCAAGATAGACAAATGGGATCTAATTAAAATTCAGAGCTCTGTACAGCCAAAGAAACAATCATTAGAGAAAATCAGCAACCAACAGAATGGGAAAAAGGTTTTTCAATCTACCCATTTGACAAAGGGCTAATATCCAGAATTTACAAAGAACTAAAACAGAGATACAAGAAAAAACAAACCCATTCAAAAGTGGTTGAAGGATATGAACGGAAACTTCTCAAAAGAAGCCATACATGAGGCCAAAAACATATGAAAAAATGCTCATCATCACTGATTATTAGAGAAATGCAAATTAAAACCACATTGAGGTATCATCTCATGCCAGTTAGAATGGTGATCATTAAAAAATCTGGAAACAACAGATGTTGGGAGAGGATGCAGAGAAATAGGAATGCTTTTACACTGTTGGTGGGAGTGTAAATTAGTTCAACCATTGTGGAAGACAGTGTGGCGATTCCTCAAGGATCTGGAAATAGAAATTCCATTTGACCCAGCAACCCCATTACTGGATATATACCCAAAGGACTATAAAGTGTTCTATTATAAAGACACATGCACAGGCATGTACATTGTGGCAGTGTGTACAATAGCAAAGACCTGGAACCAACCCAAATGCCCATCAATGATAGACTGGACAAAGAAAATGTGGCACATATACACCATGAAATACTAAGCAGCCATAAAAAACAATGAGTTCGTGTCCTTTGTAGGGACTTGGATGAATCTGGAAACCATAATTCTCAGAAAACTGACACAAGAATGGAAAACCAAACACTGCAGGTTCTCACTCATAGGCGGGTGTTGAACAATTGAGGACATGTGGACTCAGGGAGAGGAGCATCACACACTGGGGGCAGTTTGAGGGGCGTGTAAGGGAGGGACATTGTCGGGTGGGGAGGGTAGGGAGGGATAAAACAGGGAGAAATGCCAGATATAGATACAGGGGGAATAGAGGCAGCAAACTACCTGGTTATGTATACACCTATGCAACAACCCTGCATTACTTGCACATGTACCCCAGAACCTAAAGTAAGAAAAAAAAAAAAAGGGTTACAATTTACTGATTTCTGCTCCTTCTTCTCTGATAGATTTTCATCTCTTTGTGTCTTCTTCAATTTTCTATGCAAAGGTTTTGGATATTTAGTAAAGGAATGAATAAGTGGGCCTTATAAAAATAAAAATCCTTGGATTTACAATGAATACTAAATCAGGCATTAATAAGAAATTCCCAGAATGGAGGAGTGGGAAACTCTATTAAGTTCATTTCTCCAAAAAAGCAGCAAAAACACTGGCAAAATTGTCAAGATTAACTTTTAGAATTCTTAAAATTGATCAAAAGCTCACAACAACCTGAAGAGTGTTTATTCAAGAAAAACTGATGTTCTGTAAGACAGAAGGCATATTCATTTGGCCTACCTTTCTAGTTCCACAGCAGCCTTGAAATCCAGCAGCCTCTAAACAATAGAAGTTGTAAAACCACCGGAGCTGGCTGACCAGGTTTGGAGGTCCTCAGAAGGTCCATCCCCAGAGCTTTGTCACTGTTCTACCTGTGTGGCTAGTAACTCCCTGGAAAAGCCTCACTCAAAGGGCTTTACATTATTTGACTTGACTGAGAATTCACTTGGTGGGAAAAAAGTCTATCTCAAGGGCATTTGTGGAAAATAATCAGAAGATTGTTTAACATTGTAGCTGCCTAAGGCTGTGGACACTAGTTTGGGCAAATAAGAACATGAACAAAAATTTTAAAGGACCTGGAAAATTCAATGTTCTTAGGCAGCTCTGAGAAGCTCTAACATATCCTTGCAATGTGGAGTTTGCATATATGTATAGGGCTGTGTGCGTATCTGGGAAAGTCCTCAGAAAGTCCCACTATCTCTCCTCTGGTGGACCTCAGGCCCTGTGCAAGCAGGAAGTGAAGGCTAAGGTAGAGTTGTAAACTACCTGAGCATTGAAGACATGCCTCCAAACCCATGGAAGACGCTTGGCAAGAGTGGAAGATATATTGGCTCCAGGCTTTAAAGAAATTGCCAACCAAATATTCGTTGACTACTAAGCTCACTAAACAGAGATTTCAGTGGCTGTGCATTCTAGGGAAATGAAAACTTTACCATATTAGTCCAGGTAAGTCACAAAAGAACAAACAACAACCTAAAGAACAACCAGCAACAACAAACTGTGGGTTGGAAGTGGGAAGGTCTGGTTTCCAGAGTTGCCACATTAAGTTATCTAAAGTATTCAGTTTCTAACAAAAAAATATGAGACATGCAAAGAAATAGAAAATTTTAGCCTGTGCATAGGAGAAAAAAAATCAACAGAAACTATCCCTGAAGGAGCTCAGATATTGGACCTACTGCATCAGGCATTTACAGAGCCATTAGACATATCTAGATCTTTAAAATAAGACCAAGAGAGGATAAAATATGATCACCATTAGTGCTCCTTGTGATTCTCAATACAGATTGTTTTATGGAATTATTGCCTTCAATTTTGAGCATCTGTGTGTGTGTGTGTATGCACTAATAATGCAATTCAAGGAATTATTTGAAAATGTTTTAGATAAGTCTCTAAACAGCCTTTATGTTTTAATATCTTTTTCAGGTCCTCCAGTTAATGTCACATGCAACATATTCATCAACAGCTTTGGCTCCATTGCAGAGACAACCATGGTAGGCATTTTACTTTGCAACAAGTTTCACGCTAGAGTAATCTGTAATTGCATTAATGGCAACTCTTCTGCTCATTTTATGCAATTTAGAACACAAATTAATGTAACAAGATTTTAAGAGTAAAATTAATAGTATAATTAAATTATGATCACCTGCAGGTAATAACGTTTCAGAGATGGTATATTAGAATATATTAATATAAGTGAAAACAACATTGAGTTTCCCAATTTACCAATCTAATATTAAACCTCAATTTAAAGCTAAAATGTCACCATATCCTTTATTTTTTCCAAAACTCTTTAATATCCAGACATAAGCAGAGTAGTGAATACTTACATGTTTACTCTGTACCCCACTTACAGAGTTATATTATTTTAAATATTCAATTTGATTATTTTTCCCAATGAACACAGTATTTGCCAAAACATTATACTTAGAGATTTTATCAACTGTATTTGAAAAGTTATTAAAGCCTGAAAAACATAAAAACTGTCATTACAGACCAAATTTCTTCTGTCTTGAATTTTACAGTTTTTTTTTTCTAAAGAGCACATGTATCTCTACTTTGCCCATTAGCTTTTATTGGGCAATTTAACTGTAATAAAATGCAGAAATAGACAAACCACTGAACATTCATAAAATTGTCTAGCAGCCAAGTTACTTTTTTTAAAACTGTGTTCATGATGATTCTTAAATTAGCTAGAATTATATTTTTAAATGTAGCAAGTAGAGTTTGCAATACTTCTCAAAGTTAATATTAACTAAAATATTATATAAAATACTTAAGGATTTATTATTTTCAAAACTATTATTAAGAATTATGTTCATTTTACCTGTCTTAGAATAGTAAATAGATAGTAAATTTTCGAAGGAGCAGTCTATTATGCAAACTATTACATGAATTATGGTGCAAGTGCGTGTGGTGGGGGGGTGTGTGTTGGAATCAGGGAGAGGTTTTCTACAGGCATCATTTAAAACAAGTGCTTTTTCCTCTTGTATGCAATATTAAGTCATTTATCAGTGTCTCTGTGGTTCTACTCAAAGTTAATATATCTTAACTACAATAAAGCATTTTCAGAGAGGAACCAAACTTAAATTGGGAGGCATTATATAGAATTATCTTAAATAGGATACAATATAAGTTAACATGAATTTGTGTATATGAGTGTACAAGCAAAGAAGATGCATGGAATTTGGTTAGAAGCAGTGCGATCCTGGTGCAATTTTCTTCTCTAAAGCAGCTATAATCCTGTTTTAGACTTTGATATATTCTAGGTTCTTGTGGGAAAATGTGGCCCTGATTTATGTCCAACATTTGTACATATTCAGTCTATATAATCCACAGAAGAAGGGATCACTATTGGCTTTGGTCTATTTAGACTTCACAAATTGTATTTCTAGCCCTAGCAATTTTCTCATTTCATTTCTATACACGTATAACCCTAAAAACCTGGAAATATATTTTTCTCTATTTTTTTGCATGATTATTTCCATGAAATACTTTCCACAGCAATAGTTGGAATGATTTAAAGCCTTATCCATCTTAATGGGGTAGGGAGGGAAGGGGCTTGGAAAAAAGACAGGGCATAGCCAGATTTCCTTTCCATTAAGACTTAAAGATTGCCAGTTTTCTGAAAGTGCCTGTTTTTATGATATAATTCAGCAGTCTACCACAAAAATGGCTATACCACAATCTTTAAGATGGCTACACCAGTTAAATTTCTTACCTAAATAATTTTAGCCAGACTTTGTAGAATAAAATTTTACAAAAAGCTTGCAGAATATTGTAAACATACCTTCAAGATAACCCATATTCAGTTTTATTTCTCTCCTTCAGTGTGCAACCCTTTCCATATCTACATATTCCATTATTATACATTCCCTTTGAAATTATTTTAAGCATCTGTCACTCACTTCTTTACAGCCTCAAGCAGTGTCAATGAACAAACCTAATCACGTTCACCTTGTTTTTTTCTTTTTCTTTTTCCAAATTTCTAAACATTTGTTATTTCCATTCCAATGATCAGATTCTATATTTATAAATTTGTAGTGGTATCAGCTAGAATAGCTGTGATTATGATATCCATCTACATAGGCACAAAGCAAATGAGAACTTGTTAGTATATTCCTACCATGAGACTCATAAGTGCTTTGCTCCCATTTAGTTAAGTTGTTATATTTTATTTACAGGGTCCACTATCAAGATTCTACACTGAACTTTATCTCATTATTCTATTGCTGTGTTTAAAATTCAGCAAAAATGCTAATATATGTGTTGATATATTTTTTAATTTATTTACACTTCTTATACTGAATATAATTTCCTTCTGTTCTTTTTTATTTTTATTTATTTATTTTAGACAGTCTTCTGTTCTTATACAAATAATTGAATTCAACTAAGGCAGTCAATTAAAATTGAGAGGATGGAATCTCAAATTATCTGTAATCAGTAATGAATATATTTATATCTGATTATTCATATTTAAAATAAAACTACATAATTATCCTAATGCATATGTGTCTGCTTAACAAGAATCTTAACTAAGTCTTCAATGTCTTTCCTGGCTAAGTATGTTGAGCTCCCTCTGCTGGTCTAGTTTATAAGTGGTATATCTCATTTTTAAATACAGCTCTTGTCGCATTTGAGGTTAATACTTAATTATTGGGAAAATCTCTCCAGTAGATATTCTACTTTTTAGGACACTTTTTGTCAATTAAGTTAATTCAAACAACATATTTTTTAGATTTTTCTTGCATAAATTTAAAAAATATGTGTGCACAGTTTTTTAGCAGTATAAATTCAAATTTCTGTTTAGCTGTTAAACTCCTTTCCTAATGTTTGTTAATCTGATTAGTTTCATGTAGTGCCAACCATTCTCACTTGAGTACAGTTTTATTATTTTACACATAGTCACCAAAGTTTTTTCTACAAATATTATGAGAATTTCAACTTCCCTGTTTCCTTCATATTTGAGTCATATGTTATTACATATAATGAGATTCTTTAAGGAGTTGTTCAGCCTCCATTATTTAAAGTACACATTCTTCTTAACAGAGAATGATTTAACAACTATTGGAAGCTCCAGTTCTTAAAAATATTAAATTAAAAATAATACTAGTTTACCATCATTACTGTTTGGGAACATGATCTTGGTGAGAGAGGAATATCTGTCCTGTCTTTTAAACTGTGATGATCAAGGGACCACATGATTATTTCAAGGAGGGGAAGCTTAAGATGTCCACATTAAGTGGCTCTTACATGAAATGTGTTCCTGCAAACCTATGATGAGCTTCGGATAAGACTTATGTGCCAAGATGAAAACATTTGTTAATTTTGGCTTTTTGTTCTCCCTTAAGCAAAGGATTTCTCTGGAAATATTCACAAAAACCAAATTGCAATTTGGAGTATACACCCTGACCTGGCTGGTCTTCAGGATGTCCATGGAACAAAATAAAAGTTTGGGATTTTATTGGTTAAGAGAAACATTTTGTAAAATGTTTTGAAAGAAAATTCATTGGCCTAGCGAAATTTTTCTAGCTCTGTCAGGCTGTAATTGTTGAGTGACAGTGGTGGGTAAAACTAATTTGGTGGTAGGTAAAACTAATTAGAGGCATAGAAGGTAGTTTCAGCAGTTACCAGGTAAAACTGATTTTAAGATTACAGGAAGTTATTTCTGCTTTTGAGCTTGCCAGACAGTTCTTGGAGCAGGAGCTTTCAGACCTGAGTGCTTTTTCCCCATGATCTCTTAACTCCCATTTAGTTGGGTATGACTGTAATAAGCCCAAGTCATATCATCAATTTTCATAATTCATACAATGGAATATTACATAGCAACAACATGGATAATTCTCATAAACATAATTGTGAGTTAAAGAAAACAGACACAATAGAATATGTACCATTTACTTCTGTTTATATGAAGTTTAAGAACATAAAAGGCTTCTGAATTCTAAAATATTATCTTTAGTGGGAGGTGGGAGGTGGTTGGTAACTGGTATTGAGGAGGTACAACGGAGTCTTCTCAGTACCAAAATTCTTCTATGTTTTGATCTGGGTGGTAGTTACACAGGTATATACATATGTCAGGATTATTGAATGGACACTAAAGACTTGTGTATGTTATGAATGGCTGTTACATCTTAACTTAAAAGATTTAATTCAAAAGACAGTGAATCATAAACTTTTTCCCATTATAAAGATAAAATTAAAAGCAAACAAAAACCTTCACAAATTTAAAATTTAACACACCAAGTGTGTCATGCAGAGCATATCTATTCAGTGATCACAGGTGAGAACATTAGAAGTTAGACACAAAGCTTGAAATGAAAGCTTTTATTCTTCATCAGAAACAGTCTGCAGGCCTGTGCATGTCTAGGGCATTAATATGTGATTTCTCTAACCCTGTGCCTTCAAGTCCTTAAAATGCCTAGCTATAAGGACCAAAAATGAGGAATCTTGAAGAAAAAAATCACCGAGATGATATGCAGCTTCCACGTTATAGGTAAAAGGGAATTCCATTTTATCTGCTCTGGGGATGGGGACTGGCTATAGGTAGCCAAGGAGATCTCAGCTGTCAAACGTTAAGAGAAACTCTGAAATAGAAATAGAAATATATATATGTGTGTGTGTGTGTGTATGTATATATAAACATATATATGTATATATATACATATATATGTATATGTATATATAAATACACTTACACACAAATAAATATGCAAAGATGTGCATGTTTGTTTGTATATATATATATATATATATACACACACACACAAACACACACAAATAAATATGCAAAGATGTGCATATTTATTTGTGTGTGTGTGTGTGTTTATA
>NW_022436979.1:8546569-8692179 GCF_009761245.1 Sapajus apella | reverse complement strand
TGTGTGTGTGTGTGTGTTTATATATATATATTATATATATAAATATATAATACACACACACAAATAAATATGCACGTCTTTGACAGCAGGAACAGCAAAAATGGTACCCAAAAAAGTCAACAAACCCCACAAGATCCCAGCAAGGAAGAATTAGAATACAATAAAGTTCTACCATCTTGAAAGGAAGGGAGAATAAGGGTCACCAGTCTTGCCTTACGGACCAGGCATTTTACTCAAAGGAGGATTATTCTTCAGCCAGACAATGGCATGAGTCAATCTTAGGAAAGCATTGCAAGGACAGTTTTTATAACCCTCCCGCCCATGGGATTACCTCACAGTTCAACCACAGACCACACTGTGAAGCATAACTGTGACAGAAACAAGAAATAAATTCCCATCACAGAAGCACCCTGTGGGACTGGCTAAACCTATGATGATATTAAAAGTCCATTATGTATTTTAAAATTTGAAAAAGAGAGAAAACGGTCACCATAATGCCCTACTCTAACCCAGAACTATTAGCAGTTAACTGTATTTATATTTACTTGTAAATGTTTTGACTGAACATATTTTTACGTAGTTTATGCATTCATCATTCATTCAATAAATCTTTTTTTGAGGGCATAAAATGAGCCAAACATTTTGCTATGTATAAAAGATGACATAACCATTTTATTCTGACAAATCTTTTTTTAAACTTATTAGTGAATCATAAACTTTTTTCCATTATAAAGATAAAATAATGAGCCTCATTTTCCTTTTTATTTAATACATATGCAGAAAAGTGCATAAATTATAGGAGTGCAGTATGGTGAATTAACACAAAGTGCACACATTCACGTAACCACATTCAAGCCAAAAGTAGCATCCCAGAAGTCTGCTTACATCCCTTTTAAATCCTACCCCTCAGAGTCTCCAAAGTAGTTTGGGTGCTTGGGTGTGTGTATATATAGTAGTACAGTATTTAAAAATGAACATATTGGTTTTATCTGCCTTTCTTTAAAAAACAGATGACTCTCCAGCTTGTTACACATATGTTAGAAAGTTGGAGAATTGCTCTGCTGTGTGATTGAAATCAATATTTACATATCGAACCGTTACTTTTCACCATTGCCCGTAAAATAAATCATTTTTATAAAATGAAAACAAAAAAAAATGAGACATTGTGGATTAATATTTTTTCAGGTGTTTGTGTACATAAATGTATGATAGGTTGGAAGGGACGACCTGAGGGTCCAGCGTGATCTCACAGAATTGTTCAAATGTACAGTTTTTCAATTTTCCATACACATGATAGGCTCACATTTTAGTTGCAAAAATAAGCACATACATACAAATGCTACTTTGAATTATTGAGTCATTAGATTCTCAAGATATATCTAAGCCAATACAGCATAAAAATTGATATTATCTGTCTATCTCTCTATCTATCTATATACATGTTAATGGAATCTTTAAACTACTAGATATTCTTTTTAAACTATTTTTTATTAAAAAGTTGCAGGCACACAAAGATGCATGGATTAGAAGTAACACTAAAAGTCTATCACCATCTTAAGAAAATACATAATGCAAATACATGAAACTTACTTTACTAAAATAAGCTTTATTCCAGAATTTGATATTAAGATATAAATATTTATTCTATATGTATGAAAATATAATCAAAATGACCATACTGAAGTAACCTCATCTAATTTAGCTTGGCTCCATTTTTAGGTATAAATTTGTGGTTTTTGTGGAGATACTCCATGCTTGTATATGTAGACTATTCTATTTTCCATTTTCATTTTAGTGTTTCATAATATATTTTTTCATTCTACTTTTGCTAGACATTTCGGTTGTTTCTAACGTTTTTCAATACTACAAAACACCTCTGCAATGAAAATCATTGTATAAGGTGGATCACCTGGGGTCTGGAGTTTGAGACCAGCCTATCCAACATAGCAAAACCCCATCTCCACTAAAAATACAAAAATTAGCCGGGTGTGGTGGCGGGCACCTGTAATCCCAGCTTCTTGGGAGGCAGGGGAATCACTTGAACGCAGGAGGTAGAGTTTGCAGTGAGCCAAGATCATGCTACTGCACTCCAGCCTGGGCAACAGAGGCAGACTCCATCAGAAAAAAAAAAAAAAAAAAAAAAAAGGAAAGAGAGAGAGAGAAAGAGAGAAAGAAAAAGACAAAGGTAGAAAGAGAGAAAGAAAGAAAGAAAATCGTTACATATTACTTTATTTTATATGCAAGCTATTCTACAAGGTATATACCTAGGAGTGAGATTACTTGGTAATTCCTTGAAATTTACCAAATTGCTCCCTATTCAAATTATTAAATTGCTCTCCAATGTGGTCATTCTGTTTGAAACACCTATTAGCAATTTAATGAGATTTTCTATTGTTTTATATCTTCTCCAACACTTAGTATTTACCCACTTTAATCTTTTAACTTATATAATTGTTGTAAAATTGGATTTAATTTCTGTTTAAGATGTACTTCCTTGATAAACAGTGAGGTTAAGCATTTTAATAAATGATTTAGATGTTGTTTATGCAAAATGCTTCTTATATTTTCCCAGTTTAGGGTTGCTTGTTTTTATTATACACATGGAATTCACACACACACATACACACACACACACACACACACGCACTCAATATTCTGAAGATGAATACTTTGTCAGTTATATGCATTTTAAACATTTATTCAAGGCATTCTTTTTGATGTATAATTTTAATTCACAAAAATGTAACCTTGTTTTACTTAATGGTCTACGTTTCTTTGCCATAAGAAATTCTTCTCTCACCCAAGTGAACACTTCCAATAATTTGTAATTAAATTTAATGAGTCAGTTTCAAGTTCTATGCTAATGATCTATTTCTCTATGCCTGCACTGATATCATATTGTTTTATTTAATATAGTTTGCATTAGACTTGATATTTAATAGGACAACTTGCCAAACACACATTTTAAAAATTCTGTTTAAAGTATTCATTAGTATTCTTGGAAGATGGAAGTTTAGAATTATCTTGTCAAGTTCTACAAAATAAACTTGAGTTGAATATAAAGATGAGTACTGGGAAAATTGTCATCTCAAAATATTGAGTCTTTCTACCAATGAATACAATACATCTCTCCCTTTATTTAAATATTATTAATATCATTTAACAAAGGTATTGATTTTCTAGCATATCTTTTAGATTTAATTATTTATACTTCATTGTTAAACTATGCATTTAAAATTATAACATTTTAGTTATTTTTAACACTTCATTGCCAATATGTAAGAATATGATTTATTTTTTACATTGCCCCAAATACTCTCATTTTAGGCCTCATGCTTTATAATTTCTTCATACAACTATGCCACCTAGGAATAGTAACATGTTAATTTCTCCCTGTCAGTACATATACACTCTGCAAGAAATATCACAGAGGTAAGGTGCCATTCTCATTATTTTTTATTTAGAGCATGTACTATCAATAGGACTTATTATTGAATATGTTAAGCTTGATTGCAGGCCTGTGGTGGTGTTTGTCTGATTTCTCCACTGTAACTCCTTTTTTGATCTTCTCTTTGCTATTCTTGTCTTAGTCTGTTTTGCATTGCTATAAAGGAATACCTGGAGCTGGGTAATTTATAAAGAAAAAAAGGTGGTTTGTTTTGTTTTGTGGGTTTTTTGGCTCATGGTTCTGTAGGCTGTACAAGAAGCATGGCACCAGCATCTACTTCCACTCATGGCAGAAGTAGGAGGGGAATGGGAACCAGCATGCAGAGATTACAGAACAAGAGTGCAGGAGGGAAAGGTACCAGACTCTTTTTAACAAGCAGTTCTTGCTGGAATTCAGATAGTGACAACTCACTGGTTACCATGGGGACAGCACAAAGCCATTCATGAGGGATACATGCCATGACCCAAAAATCTCCCACCAGGCCCCCACCTGCAACACCAGGGATCAAAGTTCAACATGAGGTTTGGCGAATATCCAAACCATATCAGTACTCTTGGAAAGCGAGTCACTGTATGCAGCCCATCTTAAGGGGACAAAGTGATTATGTTTTGCCTCTTTGAGGGAACCATTTCTGCATATTATATGAGATTCTTTGATATAGATTTATTTATTTTTTCCCATTTATTTATATAATAACATGCATATCAATACAGACTCTTGCATATTTATTTTATGCCTTGAGTTATAATTCAAAGCTATGTTATTTAATTTGTTGCTCAAATTATTCCAGTTTGGCAGATGGGTGTTTATTCACTTAGCTTCTGTGTGTCTGACATATTCCTACCGCTGCGGTTTTTGAGCACTTCCTTGTGGTCTATAAACATAAGATGTTCCAGACTCATCTTGTATATTTCCTGCCCCATCCCTATATCAGCCATTTCTCCAAAACACTTTTTCTGTATTTTTAAATTGGAGGATGGTACTAGAAACCCAGATCTGGTCACCATGTGTGCTCATTGCTATAGGGGTTTCATTGGGTCTAGGCTTCCCAGCAGACAGAGCTTGGAATTGTGTATGTGTGCGTGTGTGTGTGTGTGTGTTTGTGTGCGTGTAAATGTTGTATTTTAAATTTCCCTTACCAATTGTTTCTAATTAATATATGAGCAAACAATAAATTTTGCAATATTGACATATTCTCAACTTGACAATTCAATAATTGTAGTAATTTACCAACTTTTTTGTATTTTCTATGAATATGTTAATGCAAACTTTTAAGAGAGCTGCACTTTTTCCTTCCCAATCCCTCTTACCTTATTGCAGTGGTTCAGAACTCCTGTACAATGCTAAATAACAATGGAGAATGGCTACCTTTGTCTTTTTGTTTTATGGCATCAGTTGGAAAGCCTGCAGTATTTCACAATTAAGAATGGCATTAACTATAGGGTTCCCATAAATCCTCCTTATCAGACTGAGAGATCTTATTTTCATTATTGTTTGCTGAGATGTTTTACTATGAAAAGGAATTCAATTTTATTCAATGCTGTCTTAACATTCACTGAAATGATGATATGTTTTTCTCCTTCAATCTGTTAATATTATTGATTATATTGATTTATTCCAAAGTAGTAAATCCTTCTTACATTCCTTGTATGAACCTCATTTGACCATAATTTATTATTCTTTTTATCTAATGCTAGGTTTAAATTTCTAGTACTTGGTTTGGGATATTTGCTACTGTGTTAACTTTGGATACCGAACTGTTATTTTCTTGCAATGTCAAGAATGGCATGTGATATCAGTATTATGCTGGCTTTCTAAAACTAGATGAAAGTGTTTCTTTTTCCTCTACTCTTTAAAATAGTTTAGGTAAGATCGGGGGAAGATGGCTGACTAGGAACAGCTCAGGATTGCAGCTCCCAGTGAAAGTGCAGAGGGTGAGTGGATGCCGCATTCCCAGACAGATTTTTATTGCCCACAGACCAGGAGATTCCCAGGTGGAGGAGCCCCATGGGTCGCCAGCAAGGCTGTTTCCACCAGCATGGCTGTTTTGGCCGGCGTGGCTGTTTCAGCCCGCGTGGCTGCTTTGCCCACGCCCTGGCACAGCAGTTCTCCATACAAAAGACACTGGTCCTGGTGCCCTCTTAGCTGGTGGTTGAAGCCCTGAGACGGCAGAGTCGCCCATTCATCTGAAATACCGAGACAGGCCAGGAGATTCCTAGGCAAAAAAAAACCGTCAGGAATCTCAGCACGGCTGTTTCAGCCGGCTCAGTGAGTCATGGCATGGGAGATCCCGGCACCTTTTCAACAGGTGACTGGAACACTGAGAAAGAGTCGACCGTTCAACAACAACAACAACAAAAAGACTCTGAGTCAGAGAGCCAGGTGATCAGGCTTGACTGATCCTGCCCTCCCACCTCACATGCAAGGATACACAAAGCCTCAAAATAAAGGGATGGAGGAAGATTTACCAAGCAAATGGAGAGCAAAAAAAAGCAGGGGTTGCAATTCTCATCTCTGATAAAATAGACTTTAAAGCAACAAAGATCAAAAGAGACAAAGAAGGACATTACATAATGGTAAAAGGATCAATGCAACAAGAAGAGCTAACGATCCTAAATATATATGCACCCAATACAGGAGCACCCAGATACATAAGGCAAGTTCTTAATGACTTACAAAGAGACTTAGACTCCCACACAATAATAGTGGGAGACTTTAACACCCCATTGTCAATATTAGACAGATCAACCAGACAGAAAATTAACAAGGATATCCAGGCCCTGAACTCAGACCTGGACCAAGCAAACCTAATAGACATTTACAGAACTCTCCACCCCAAATCCACAGATTATACATTCTTCTCAGCACCACATCACACCTACTGCAAAACTGACCACATAATTGGAAATAAATCACTCCTCAGCAAATGCAAAAGAACGGAAATCGTAACAAACAGTCTCTCAGACCACAATGCAATTGAGTTGGAACTCAGAATGCAGAAACTAACCCAGAACCGCACAGCTTCATGGAAACTGAACAACTGGCTCTTGAATGTTGACTGGATAAACAATGAAATGAAGGCAGAAATAAAGATGTTCTTCGAAACCAACGAGAACAAAGACATAACATACGAGAATCTCTGGGACACATTCAAAGCAGTCTCTAGAGGAAAATGTATAGCAATAAGTGCCCACATGAGAAGCAAGGAGAGATCTAAAATTGAAACCCTAGCATTAAAATTGAAACCCTAGCATCAAAATTGAAAGAGCTAGAGGAGCAAGATCAAAAAAACTCAAAACCTAGCAGAAGACAAAAAATAATCAATCAGAGCAGAACTGAAGGAGATAGAGACACAAAAAACCCTTCAAAAAACCAATAAATCCAGGAGCTGGTTTTTTGAAAAGATCAACAAAATAGACAGACCACTAGCCAGATTAATAAAAAAGAAAAGAGAGAATTACCAAATTGATGCAATAAAAAACTATAAAGGGGATATCACCACAGCTTCCATAGAAATTCAAACCATCATCAGAGATTATTATAAACAACTCTATGCATATAAACTAGTAAACCTGGAAGAAATGGATAAATTCCTGGACACTTGCCTCCTCCCAAGCCTAAACCAGGAAGTTGAAACCCTGAATAGACCAATAACAAGGCCTGAAGTTGAGGCAGCAATTAAGAGCCTACCACCCAAAAAAAGCCCAGGTCCAGACAGGTCCACAGCCGGATTCTACCAGATGTACAAAGAGGAGGTGGTACCATTTCTTCTGAAACTATTCCAAACAATCCAAAAAGAGGGAATCCTTCCCAAATCATTTTATGAGACAAACATCTTCCTGATACCAAAACCTGGCAGAGACTCAACAAGAAAAGAAAACTTCAAGCCAATATTCATGATGAACATAGATGCAAAAATCTTCAATAAAATACTGACAAGCTGATTGCAACAGCACATCAAAAAGCTTATCCAGCATGATCAAGTAGGTTTCATCCTGGGGATGTAAGGCTGGTTCAACATACGCAAGTCTATAAACGTAATTCACCACATAAACAGAACCAAAGACAAAAACCACATGATTATCTCAATTGATGCAGAGAAGGCCTTGGACAAAATTCAACAGCCCTTTATGCTAAAAACCCTCAATAAACTAGGTATTGACAGAATGTATCTCAATATAATAAAAGCTATTTATGACAAACCAACAGCCAGTGTCATACGGAATAGGCAAAAAAAGGAAGCATTCCCTTTGAAATCTGGCAATAGACAAGGATGCCCTCTCTCACCACTGCTATTCAATATAGTACTGGAAGTTCTAGCCAGAGCAATCAGGCAAGAAAAATAAATAAAGGATATTCAAATAGGAAAGGAGGAAGTCAAATTGTCTCTATTTGCAGATGACATGATTTTATATCTAGAAGACCCCATCGTCTCAGCCCAAAATCTCCTCAAACTCATAAGCAACTTCAGCAAAGTCTCAGGTTACAAAACCAATGTGCAAAAATTACAAGCACTCCTATACACCAATAACAGACTTATAGACAGCCAAATCAAGAACGAACTGCCCTTCACAATTGCTACAGAGAGAATAAAATACCTAGGAATACAACTAACAAGGAACGCAAGAACCTCTTCAAGAACTACAAGCCACTCCTCAACGAAATAAGAGAGGACACAAAGAGATGGAGAAACATTCCATGTTCATGGTTAGGAAGAAGCAATATTGTGAAAATGGCCATACTACCCAAAGTAATTTACAGATTCAATGCTAGTCCCATCAAGCTACCAATGACCTTATTCACAGAACTGGAAAAAAACCGCTTTAAACTTCATATGGAACCAAAAGAGAGTCCGCATAGCCAAGTCAATTCTAAGCAAAAAGAACAAAGCAGGAGGCATCAGACTACCAGACTTCAAACTATACTACAAGGCTACAGTAATCAAAACAGAATGGTACTAATACCAAAACAGAGATATAGACCAATGGAACAGAACAGAGGCCTCGGATGCAACACAACATATCTACAACCATCCGATCTTTGACAAACCTGAAAAAAAAACAAGCAATGGGGAAAGGATTCCCTGTTTAATAAATGGTGTTGGCAAAACTGGCTAGCCATGTGCAGAAAGCAGAAACTGGACCCCTTCCTGGCGCCTTACACTAAAATTAACTCCAGATGGATTATAGGCTTAAACATAAGACCTAACACCATAAAAACCCTAGATGAAAATCTAGGCAAAACCATTCAGGACATAGGCGTAGGCAAGGAATTCATGACCAAAACACCAAAAGCATTGACAACAAAAGCCATAATAGACAAATGGGACCTAATCAAACTCTACAGCTTCTGCACAGCAGAAGAAACACTCATTAGAGTGAATCGGCAACCAACAGAATGGGAAAAAATTTTTGCAGTCTACCCATCTGACAAAGGGCTGATATCCACATTTTACAAAGAACTAAAACAGATCTACAAGAAAAAAACAAACAAGCCCATTCAAAAGTGGGCGAAGGATATGAACAGACACTTTACAAAAGAAGACATACATGAGGCCAAACAAACATATGAAAAAATGCTCATCATCACTGGTCATTAGAGAAATGCAAATCAAAACTACATTGAGATACTATCTCACACCAGTTAGAATGGCGATCATTAAAAAATCTGGAGACAACAGATGCTGGAAAGGATATGGAGAAATAGGAACACTTTTACACTGTTGGTGGGAGTGTAAATTAGTTTAACCATTGTGGAAGACAGTGTGGCGATTCCTTAAGAACCTAGATATAGAAATTCCATTTGACCCAGCAATCCCATTACTGGGTATATATCCAAAGGATTATAAATCATTTTACTATAAGGACACATGCACACTAATGTTCATTGCAGCACTGTTTATAATAGCAAAGACCTGGAACCAACCCAAATGCCCATCTATGATAGACTGGACAGGGAAAATGTGGTACATATACACCATGGAATATTATGCAGACATCAAAAATGATGAGTTCGTGTCCTTTGTAGGGACATGGATGAACCTGGAAACCATCATTCACAGCAAACTGACACAAGAGCAGAAAATCAAACACTGCATGTTCTCACTCATAGGTGGGTGTTGAACAATGAGAAAACATGGACACAGGGAGGGGAGCACTACACACTGGGGTCTGTTGGGGGGAAATGAGGGAGGCATGGGTGGGTGGGGAGAGATAGCATGGGGAGAAATGCCAGATATAGGTGAAGGGGAGGAAGGCAGCAAGTCACACTGCCGTGTGTGTACCTATGCAACAATCTTGCATGTTCTTCACATGTACCCCAAAACCTAAAATGCAATAAAAAAATAAAATAAAATAGTTTATGTAAAATGATGAACTATTGTTATTTCTTCCATAAGTATTTAGAAAAATTCACCTGTAATGTCATCCAAGCCAGTCATTTTATTTGCGTAGAGGTTTTAACTTACAAGTTTCATTCCTTAGATATAATATTATTCATTTTTTATAGCTTGAGTTTTGTAATAGTTTTGTTTTTCAATGAATTTTTGCATTCCTTGTCAAATTATTTGCATAAACTTACCACATCTTATCTTGCAAGATAAGAAGACTTTGTAATGTTTTCATTTTTATTGTTCTTACTGGTAATTTGGTTTTGGCTCATTTTTTTCTTTATTAGTTTATATATGGGTGTACTTTTATTTGTTCTGCTAGATATTTTGCTACTTTCTGAATTTATAATTAATGCTTATCATATATAAATTGGTTCTTTCTGTAGAACCTACTATACTGTATATTCTAATTGCTTTCTCTATACTTTAATCTCTCTGGCAGAGTTTCTATAATATCTCTGTATATTCCTGTGTTTCTAACTTGTATATTTCTATACTTAAGAATTGCCATTGGTAAATAAATTATTGGAAATTCATAGACAAATAACTTACATTTCATATCAATACATTCTAAATTCTTTCACTGCAAATAATTTAATGACTTACATAAAGGCAATTTATTCACAATCTATGATGATATTTTCTTGTGCTTCTTTAGTTTCCTTTGTTGGGATTGCCTTTTTTCCTTGTGCTAATTTGTCATACTTCAATGCCATCCTATTATTTCATCCAATTTACTTTTAAGTCTTCTTTTTTCTTTCTTAATATTTTGTTTAAAGCCATCAGTATTTATTTAAAATTTTGTAAAACAGTCCCCACAGGGCAACAGTTCTCTCTGATATGTTCATCATTGTGTCATTAACAACTAGCAAAATGCTCAGCATAAAGTAGCTCTTAAGTTTATATTGTTGAATGTATGTAAGCATGTATTTATTCTGGGAAAAATAGACCACTTTTTCCAAAAAGAGAACTTTATCATTGCTTCCTTGACACAAGTGGATAAACTGTTATTTTTATTGCTTCGCAATATGATCCTGTTTCTGCACTTCTGAGTCCTAATCATTGTCATAAAGAAATGCTAGTCTCTAAAATATGAGTTAAGCCACTAATTGTACAATCAAGTTAATGTTGGATAATATAGCCTAAATGAGCTTGGCTTCTTTATTCAAATCTTTCCATGTAATTCTATTATTTTTCCTTTAAACCATTTGCTCTTTCATGCATGTTTATAGAAAGATAATTTTGTGAAACATGCTGACATTTTATGGAGACTTCTCTATGATAAGAAATTAAAGTTCCTATTTATATAGTGCTTATAGTGATCCAGGAATAATTTTCAAAAATCAAAAATATTGGAGTGTAATTATTTCATAGATAGACTAGATTTCAGAGTAATTTTCATCACAATTGAAATAAAATGTGTGTAATTTGAAGGAAAGTGCATTTTTTTCTGTCCTTCTGTAAACTTTTCCTAAAATGTGTCATTGGCCCCTTTTATCTAATGCCGATGAGTTAAATTCTTATAAAGGTGCATTTATGCACTATTTGTAAGTACCATAATATCATTCAGTGACTATTCCTATGTCATTCATATTTACAAATTCAACAATGTTAATGTAGGATATGATTAGATTGCTGCTATTTCAGTTCCTTTGGAACAGTCTGAAAGTATCCTGCTATCCTTTCAATATTAAGATTATATCTGTTTACATCTTATTCTCACCCTTTTTATTCTTACTTTGAGTAATAGATAAAGCCAAACCAAATATGGAAATGGCATGGATCTGTAAGATTTTTAATTCCATGCATGAGTTACCAGTGATTGGCATCATGAATGTGCTCTGATCTATCCTTTGTAAGAATAAATCAGAAATGGGCTTATTTATGGGAATGCTTGCAAAAGTTAGGCATGCACAAATGTTACATACTCTGGTGACCCCATCAGAAATATGAATAAATCTCTGCTTAATGAATTCATCCACCAGATCATCTTTATAATCATTGTGCTCAAAAAGGGACTGTCTGCAGATACTGTTCACAAAGGTAAAATTCTTATACAGATTATCATAAAGAATACAATTGTTTATTTGTGCTATAATGTTGTTAAAACAACATTAAAAGGCACAATTCCAATTCTGTGGAGGGAAATACCAAGGAGGAACTGATGCTAATGACAACAGCAACAAAAAATCTGTATCCTGAGAAAGTTGTCAGGCACACACCTCTATACCCTGTCTCCTTTATTGGACTGTATATCATTGTAGAGTTTCTTTCTGATAAGCAAATTAAAAGGTTAATTGCATTTTTAAGCCATTTGAAATATTTGTGCTGGGAAAGAGAAATAAAGATTATAGAGTTACATGTAATGGCAAATACATGCGTCATTTAATTCAACTCTTCTCTTCTGCCTCCTCTTAATTTGCAGTGGAAAATGACTGTGACTTGTTCAAGGATCTCTCTAGAGGAAAGCATCATAGAGATCAATTAAACATTTTTGTTGGCCACCTCTCATAACATAGAAATGATCAGATTATCATGAACAAATTATAGCAATGCTATTCATCTTCATGCTATTTATCATCATGTACATTTTCTAAAAGAATTTGATTTTCTGAAAGAATACCCTCCAAAATGTCATTTCAGCCTCTAAAGATAAAACGGGCCAACAAGATTGGAAATTGTATTCTCTAACATGATTGGCACTATTCGTAATGTGTTACTTAGTCATGAATTTAGCATGTCAATTAGTGTTAAGTTCTTGGCAATCAATTTAAATTGCAAATAGCTCTTCAGCTGTTAGGCAGAATCTCTGACAGATGTGTGAGTTAGTGTTAACACTGAAGCTCTCTGGTCCAGTCAAATGGCACATTTCTGTTGCTGTGATGAGACTGCCAGGTTATCCACCAAACAAGCCAACTAACTGCTTCAGAAGGACTCAAAACACACTAGACTGACAAGAACCTGGGTCTGTGCCACCTGCGTCCTGTCAAGTAGAACAGATGTATGCAAGAGTTAAGCTGTCCTTGTTACTTAAAAAGTCAATTCAAAATGAAATATTCTTTCTCAACAGTGACATATGTATATCAAAATAAATTTAGTTCTTATAATTTGGTTTTAAACAAAGGAGAAGTTATTCTCAATCTCATCAAGGAGGCCTGATAACATAAACTATTTGTTCTACGGAGAACATGAAGAAACATGGATTCACTGGCACAAATGTAGTGCTATAATTGCAATATCTTTTCAAAAATTTTAGTAGTTTCTTAGAATATTGCCAACACTCCAGAGACTAGATAAAGCATAAGACAAATAATATCATCACAACATTATATTGAGAGGCATAATTAACAAAAATGAGCTTATAACGTATATTAACTTTAAGATGTTAAACTGAAAATATTCACTGATAAATTCTGGGCAACCTTTACCTGCAAAACCTATTCACTTTACAACAGACATTAATGAAGTATTAATTTCCTCCTAAAGGAAGGAAGATATTTGGGAGTGCTTTCTTCTCCATTAATTCTTCCAGTCCTTCTGGGACTCTTTTCTTGTAGGAAACCAGCCCCTGCATCACCCGTAGGTACCCCGAATTCGGTGGTGACAAAGGATTGAGAAAGAATAAGAATAAAAGTGGGACCAGGGGGCCTTATTACTGGAGGCAGTGAAGGCCCTGAGCTTAGCCACAGTATTTATTGGTTACAATCACTTTGATCTATAGGGTAGGGGTGGAGTGATGGTGGGGATAGGGTGACATGACGGTGGGGTGAATCAGTGAGCTGGAAGTGGTGTGTCATTCTAAAGACTGATAACAGTGACGGTTTGGGAGTTTCACAAAACAAGATCTTGTGGTTATCTTTAGCCTGTTATCTACGTGCAGCTGGTGGAACATGGGTCTTACAAAGAGCCTACAAATCTGGTTATGTCATAGTGCTACAAAGGGGTTTTACATCCTTGAGCGCAATGTTTGTGGTAACAGAGCCTAGGTCACACTGCACCGGAACATAAGCCGTGGAGAAGTTTGTCTCCCCAGAGGCCTCCCATAGTTTGCCTTGGGTTGCTGTTCCCAGTTTATATGTTACTCATAACCAATTTATGTAGGCACTCTGTTAGTCCTTTCTCCTTTGCTGCTTCCCCCAACATTTTCCCTCCTCAAACTTTTGGAATAGTGAAGAATGACTCTCTACTTTTTCCTATAAGCACTCTTCACCCACCCCTTTCTCTCTTTATCTCTCCCTCTCCAATGGAGTTGTCTCCATCCCTTACTGATGCTAGGCTGTGACATAGTTTCACTTCTAGTCTCTCAGGAAGCCTCTTGACTGGCACAAAATAGAATAGCCAGGTCTTCTCTGAGCCGATGAAATGGAATTTACCCTCTTTCTCTGATGGAAGTCACTTCATTTGCCTTAGGTTTTTATTTCACTGTTTCTATGAGAGTCATTTCATACATTGCATCAGCTTCTCTTGTGTTTTTCTGCTCACTCGTCCTTCAGTGCTCACTCACTGTGCTAATACACGCTACATCGTATGCTTGTGATATACACATCCCAAGCAGCAGCTACTAAAAAGGCTAAAAATTCTGATTCTAAATATATTTTACTTCTTTTCATATTATAACTAGCTATGAAGATAATTGCTATTCCTCATCCATGCACTATAAGATTAAGATGATTAATCAAAATTTGACAGCAGACATAAAAAGAAATAACTGTGCGTTGCATCCCTTTTCTGTTTAGCTTCTCCTAAAGCTGTGTTTCTCAACCACTTTTTCCATTATGCCTCCCTAAAGACACTTTATTCACATCTTTTCCCTAATTGCCCTCCCCATGAAATTTTAGTACTTCAGATAAACTGTAAATTTATTTATATATTCTCTACATATCTCTGAATTATACATAAAAATGGTAAGCATTCTTTCACCCACCAAGAACCAATGTTTGCTCCCTCAGGAACAATACTGTCCTCTTTGAAAATAATGTGTGCTCTAAAGTGCATTTTTATAAGGGTACTAATAAGTACACTTGCCCAAGAGTAATATTTCTATGCTCATTGCTCAGTAGGCCATGTAACAGCAATGCTGTCATACAACAGGAAGAGCACTGGGTATTCTGAAGAGGAAGGGATTCATGATTATGCCCGCTGCTATTTGCAAAACTAGTAATACTTATAAACTGGAGATCCAACTACATTCTCTCTTTTATTTTGTAAGAATTCATTCTTTGATGTTATTTTTTAAACTTTGTATGTATGCCTGCACACACACGTATACTAATTGTAAATACATTCAGACTTGTTTCATATTTACCTTCCACATCTGAACAAGGGTCATATTCCTTTCCTTTTCTGCTGTGATTATCGTTATCTCATTTAACTCATAAAATCATTGTTCCATCCTGTGTTTCATTATTTGATAAAGTTGTTCTCAAAGTATTTACCATGGAGTTCATCCTTTATGTCTGCTTCAATGGCAACAGATTCTTTGTGACATTTACATCAACTTACAATGTGTCTATCATGCTTTAACCAGAAAAAAGGTTCTATAAAGGTGTGACTTACTACAAAATGGTACATAGGTAGGTTTGTAGCAGGAAGGTAGGTAGATAGATAGATAGATAGATATAGATTTTTTCTTGGTAAGTTGGTATAAGGGTAAACTTTGTTTAGAACTGTGTTCTAGATAAATTCCTATGTGAAAGTTCTTCATGAGACACTCTTAAATTTTGTCGAAAACTTCCCCTAAGAACTTGAAGATAATTATTCATCTATCAGTACAGCTTCCAGCCTAGAGATGTTCCAGGCCCTTTATTTCCCAGTTTTATTTTGATTATTCAAAACAAGTAGAATCTTCCGTAATAAGCTACCCATTTTATTTCAAGTCTATTAACCTCATAAGTCAAAGATCCTATTAACCTCTGCAGTCAAAGATTACTAAGGTTTACATGTTATCAATACCACTCCAAAGCTGCTCCGTTTATGGTAACAGGGTCCAATGTGCCTCTGGGATTCAGTGCTACTAAGTTTTTATCTGTCACCCTGGCAATTATCATCACTATTGAAATCTGGGAGCTCATTTCAGGAGCAATATTTTCAGCTTACAGAGGATAGCCATCACGGTGCATTTTTGTTTAAAGATGCTGACTTTTCATTTACTAATGCAATTTTAATCTCTTAGAAAATGAGCCCTCTTAGGGTACATAGTTGGGAAAAAGAGAATTAACTGATCATATATATTAAATCAATTTCTATGTCTCTTGTTATCTAAGTTTTTGGGTATCTCATCTATGACAGACTAATAAATTTATAACGTAGAAACATCATTCAGCATAGTCTCAAGCTAGGCCCAGCTTTCAGTCAGCCACATAACCAATAAGAGCCATCCCTGGCTATCTGAGCTAACATACAGCATCTGGAATCTCTGTAAACAAACCTATAGCAATCAGGTTAACTAATCCTAAAATTTTGTTTTACAATCCATGCTCTAGCACTCTTGGAATCTATTTCACATATAACTATTTTTTTTTCTTCTTTTTTTTTAATTGGATTTTAGGTTTTGGGATATATTTGAAGAACATGCAAGATAGTTGCATAGGTACACACATGGCAGTGTGATTTGCTGCCTTCCTCCCCTTCACCTATATCTGGCATTTCTCCCCACATATAACTATTTATGCACCAAAAATGGTAAAAATGTAGCAATTTCTCAGTATATAAGAATTCTCTTTGTTGGATGGACGGTGATTGGCTTTCTAGCTGCTTTCAGAGATCTACTCCAATAATAGGTCTGAGGGCAATGACAGGTATGAGGGAGGGGTTTACCTATTTTTCTTATATCCCTCCTCATCAAAAATGGGAAGAGGACCTGCTTCTGCCAACACAAGAGCCTTGAACTTTGTTGGAATTTTATAAGTCTTCCCAATTTTATTATTCTAATATTTGAACTTTAAATCTTTCCTAACCAAGGAGCTAACACTCCTGTATGTCACTGTGCAAGAGAGTAAATATAATGTACTTTTTAGTTTAGTAATCCACAGATTAATCCTTTGTTTTTAGTTTTCAGCAGTACCATCCTCATCCATGAAGGTACAAGAAATAAGATAAAAATTCAGGAGAGTCATGAAAAATCCCTGGTTCTCTGACCATGCCTTAATATGAGAATTTAAATTTCTGCACCATATTTTATTTTATTTATTTATATATTTTTGATAAAGTCTAGTTTATTATTTTTTCTTTTATGGGTCATACTTTTTTTTAATTTATTTTACTTTAGGTGCATACTATATATGGCATTTCTCCCCATGTTATCGCTCCCCTGCTCCCCTCCATCCCCCCCCCCCGCTGTCTCTCCCCTACTCCTGCCCACTGCCCCCATTGTGTGATGCTCCACTCCCTGAGTCCAGGTGTTCTCACCGTTCAACACCCACCTATGAGTGAGAACATGCGGTGCTTGGCTTTCTGTTCTTGAGCTCCCCAATGTCATCAGAAGCAGGCAATCCATTTATCAGTCCTTGACTTGCCAGCGACATTCTTCTTTGCTATGGCCTTCAATACTTGGTTTGCAAAATCATGTACTTCATTTCAGGTGACCATAGGTAAAAAATTTAACTGATTTTGCCACCGGTTTCTACGTACTTCTAGTATCCAGTCATTTAATGGATTCAGATATGCCTGGCCATCAAACACAAACAGGCCAACTGAACAGTACAAAGTTCCTATTCCCACAACTCCTCTGGTGGCAAAGATTGCTCCAGTTGTGTTCAGTGATTGTAACGGAAACCATGCCAGCCACCTCACAGAAAGGAGCTTATTTCTGGGAATGGGAGGTTCATAAACATGCTGGAAAGCTGGGGGAGGAGGATTGCGCCACAGGTTTGGCTTGTAAGTAAAGCTGCTGCCCGTGCCTGAATCAGGAAGTGGGAAGATTGCTACCGGAGCAGGTGGCTCCAGGAACACACTGCTGGAATCTAAGAATGAAGAAACAATCACAGTCACTGAGCCACAATTACAATTATTACTGGATAACTTACATTTGTTCTTTCAACAGTCATAAAACGAGTGACATGACAGGGAAACTCCACTGACACAGCTGTGGAAAAACTGATACTGTAATCCCATCACCCCACTTGCAAGTAGAAACTCAGAATGAGCAAATCGTGGCTTTGTCTCAATCTCCCATAAGCATATGTAGTTGATTAAACAGAAATTACATCAAGATCCCTAACTTTAATATCTTTCTATCTTTCTAATCTCTGCAATACTGGCAGACAAGTTATGAGACAGGTCCAATGGAGGTTCAGTGCCAGTCTTCCACACAAATCACAACTACCCTTAACCTCCAAACCTGTACTCTGATTCTCAATAGATGACCTTACCTTTGTCTTCACATAAAACGTAGAGACCAGAACACAAGAAACCTTTTAGTTACCTGCTACCAAACCTAAAAATTAACCTGGGTATAATGTTCCTGCTGATATTTTGAGGCCTATTTCCCTCCTTTTACACAAGATTAGTTCTCAATTTTTTCTAGATCAAATCCTGCAGTCCTTTTTACTCCAGGACCACAGTCAATGTATTTCAACTCTTCTTTATGTGTCCTCTCCCTTTAATATTTCAGTTTGCTAACTTCCCTCCTAAAACGAAAGCTTTCCCTGGATTTGTCTATTTCTAGTTGTTCCCATATTTCTCTCTTTCTTTTCATAGCCAAATTACTTTAAATGGTTGTACATGATTCTATTCCTCAATTTCTTACTGAATACTCTTTTCTAGGCCTGGTTTTTCATGAATCGTTTCACTAAAATTGTTATTTCCAAAGTATTCAATAACGACAACGACCACATGAGCTTAAACTTTCTTGACCTCTTTGCAGAATCTGCCCGTGTTGATTACACTCTTGAAAACTGTTTTACGTTGTCTTTTCTGATTCAACCATCTGCTGGTTTTCTAACTCTCTGACCACTCCTGCCTCAATGTATTTACACTATTATCTTCTTTCTATTTCTTGAATGCTGGCCATCATAAAGGTTCAATCAGAGGTGCTGCCTTTGCTACACACATGCTCTCTATGTACATTTATCCTTACCTTTGGCTTGATAGCCATCTACATGTATGGCGGTAATTATTCAATCAATAGCTATAGCCCAAGTGTCTCCATGTGAAAGGGATGGGGAAATACAAAACAAACTGAAATAACTTTGAAACAGTGTTTGGAACAGCATATGTATATGCTATAATGTTAAAGGCAAGATTAACTGTCCGTTGACACTATAGTCTAATTAGTAAGTTGGTCTCTCAAATATCTGAACTAATTATCTTCCTGAATTTTACAATTTCCTGGAGCTAATCATATCCAAACCTGCTTTACCTGTTTGCTGTTTCATTGAATCAGCCAGAAAATTGAGGGCCTATTTCTTCCCCTCTTAAACCCAATATCTAATGAATCACAAAGGCACAGCAAACAATTTCCCAAATATGACACTTTTGTACCACTCTGTGGATCACCTCTCACTGTTGTGACAGGAATGGTCACAGAATCTAACCCTGCTTCTATCTTACTGCCTGCCCAATCACTACCCTGGATCTTTCTAAAACTCAAATAAGATCTTGTCATTTTTCTGCTCTTTCATTGGCTCTCAAATAACTCCTGTTGGAGCAAACTCAAATTCCCATGGCTTATGCTAGCCTATATAATCTGCCTCTCCTTAAGTCATCAGACTGATTTCTCTCCCCACCGCACCTCCTAACTCACTCTGCCTTTCAGACATGCCCTGTGAACTCTTACTATTCCAAGTATGCAATATTTTATCTCACATCTGTTCCTTGCATTTGCTGTTCCTTCCCCAACTACTGCTCCCACCACCCTTACCTCTTCATTGTCTAATTCTCTGATAATCAACTCGTAGGTCACATGGCCACTCCTAAGTACAGTGAAGCAGGGATATATAAATCCCTTTCAAAGAAAGAACCACAGAAAAAGAAGCCAAAATAATTGGTGACCAACAATAGAACACATCGTAGAAGAATCCGCAGTATATGCAGTCTGATTATAATTATGTAAAAAACAAATTCTGAGTGTAACACAGGCATGCCTATATTCTTTAATTATAAGACTTCATTTTTTCTGTGAGTACATGTCAACCTAAGATTCTGTCACTGTTTTTTCCTCTTTTATTGATATATTAGCTTGGTGCAACAATAATTGCAGTTTTTACCATTAAAAGAAATGACAACTACTTTTGCACCAACCTAATATGGTTTACATATTTATTTGGTACATGTGAGTATTTGTTACATGCATAGAATGTGTAGTGTTCAAGTCAGCATGCTTGGGGTATACGTAATTTTTACGTGGGTTTATCATTTTTACATATTGGTATCAGAAATACTGGTATCAGATATTGGCACTGGTAACTCTGGTAGCTGTATTGGTATCTGGTAACTGTATTGATAACTCTTCTAGTTACTTTGAAATATACATGATACTGATGCTAAGTATAGTCATTCTCATCTTCTCTCAAACACTAGAATTTATTTCTTCTATCTAATTGTACATTTATACCCATAACCAACCTTCTTTAATCCCTCTCTTACCACTACATGCTCTTCTTGGTCTCTGGTATCTATCATTCTACTCTCTATGTCCATGATGTTGTAGTTTTTTTTTAACTCCCAAATATGAGTGTGAAAGTGCAATATTTGTCTTTCTGTACCTGACTTATTTCATTGAACACAATCACTTGCAGTTCTTTCCATGTTGGGAATGAAATTATTTCATACTTTCTTTAGCCTGAACAATATCCCATGGTGTATATTTACCACATTTCTTTATTTACTCACCTGTGAACATACACTTAGGTTGATTTTATATAACTTCTATTGTGAATAGTACTGTGATAAACAAGCAAGTGCAGGTGTCCCTTTGATTGAGTTCTTTTCCTTTGGATAGATATCAAGTAGTAAGACTGCTGGATTGTATGGTAGTTCTACTTTCAGTTTTTTGAGAAATCTCCATACTGTTTCCCATACTGGATTTGTACTAATTTACATTCCTGCCAAGAGTGTATGAGTTCCCCTTTCTCTGCATCTTCACCAGCATCTGTTATTTTATTTGTTTTTAAGTATAGCCATTCTAACTGGCATAAGATAATATCTCACTGGGTTTTTGATTTGCATTTCCCTAATGATTAGTGATGTTGGACACTCTAAGCTATCTGTTGGCCACTTGTATGTCTTCTTTTGAGAAACGTATACTCATGTTTTCTGTCCATCTTTTAATGGGATTATTTGGCACTTTTTTATTTTTATTTTTTCCTGTTGAGTTGATCAAGTTGCTTATATACAGTCTGAATATTAGTCCCTTGTCAGATGAGTAACTTGTAAATATTTATCCCATTCTGCAGGTTATCACCTCATTTCATTGTTTCCTTTGCTTTGCAGAGGTTTTTAGTTTAATACAGTCTCATTTGTCTATTTTTGGTTTTGTTGCCTATGTTTTTGAGGTTCTCAGGCATAAAATCTTTGCCAAGACCAATGTCCTGAAGACTTTTCCTTATGTTTTCTTCATAGAAAAAAAGTGAGTACTTTTTTCTAATGGGTCTTAAGTGTAAGACCCAAAACTGTGAAAACACGTAGTAAGTACTTACTGTTATTCTGCTGGGAACTACTTTAGTGGTGACTAGATGCTTTTCTCTTGCTGTTTTTAGAATTTCCGTTTGCCATTGACTTCAGACAGTTTGCCTATAAAGTGCCACGGAGACCTTTTGCATTGTATCTTTTTGGGGAACACTGGGCCTCCTGTATGTGGATGCTGAAATATCCTGCTAGTCTTGGGAAATAGTCATCTTTTATTTCATTAAATGGGCTTTCAAACAATTTTAACCTTTCTTTACCTTCAGGAGTACCAATAATTTGTATGTTTGGTTGCTTTATGCTATCCCATATATCATAAAGACTTTGTTTTTTTTTCTTTATTTTTGTCTGACTGGGTTATTTCAAAAGACCTGTCTTCAAGTTCTGTGGTTCTTTCTTCTGCTAATGCAGCCTATTGTTGAAACTGTTAAGTGTATTTTCCATTTTATTCAGGGAGTTCTTCAGTTACAGAATTTATGTTTGGTTCTTTATTAAGATAGCTATCTCTTTCATAAATTTCTTATTCATATCCTGAATTGTTTTTCTGAATCCTTCATATTTTATTTTCAAAGTCTCTTTATCTCATTAAGCTTGTTTAATATCATAATTATGAATTCCTTTTTCATAGTTTTGTTAGTATATCTGCAGTTTGGATCTGTTGCTGCAGAATTATTGCGTTCCCTTGAAAGTGTCATATTTCTTTGCTTTATCACGTTTCTGGTGTCCTTATGATGGTATCTACATATTCGGGGTAATATTCATTTCTTACAATTTTTTGAATTCACTTTCACAAGGAAGGACTTTTTCCTAAATATGTTTCAATGGCTTCAGTTGGCTAGAACCCTTTGGCTTTGATTCTCAGTGCATGAAGTAGTGTAATCTCTGTGTGATTCACTTGACTATAAACAGCATTGGTGGTATCTGTGATTTCCTCACTGGTTTAGGGTGCAGGTACTAGTGGAGAGTATGGTGAAATTTTGCTGGGGACAGGGATGCCAGGTGCACCAATCTTTAGGTCCTGGTCCCAGTGGTGGTAGCAAAGTGCTGAATATGCCTGTTCTTGGGCTCCCAGGGCAGCAGACACCAGAACCAGTGTTAGCAGGACCCAGCAGTCCTGTTCTTGGGCTCCCAGGGCAGCATACACCAGAACCAGTGTTAGCAGGACCCAGCAGGCCTGTCCTTGGTTCCCCAAGTGGCTGCTCTGATGCCAGCAATGGCAGTCACAGGCCATGTAGGTGAGTGGATTCTCAGGTCCCTGAGCAGCCAGTGTGGTGTTGGCAATGGCAGTAGCAGTGGCAGTACAACCCTCTGGGTCCCAAGCAATGCAATGCTGGTGTTGCCAGTGGCTGCAATGCTGGGTTGCCATTCATAGTCCCAGAAACTCAGCTCTCAGGCCTATCTACTTTTGATGGCAGCAGCATCACAGCACCATACAGAGTAGGTGAGGAACCCTCTCTTTCTCTTGTGAGCTCAAGCACAAAGGCCATGCCACCAGTGGGGACACGGTCACCATTCACAGCCCCAGACAGGCAGCTCTCTAGCTTGCCTGCCCCAGCCTACAGTGGCAGCAACAACAGCTGCAGCTGCAGTGGTGTATGGAGCAAGAGAGTGGGTCCTGTCCTGTACTTATAAACCCAGACACAGAGCTGTCACTTCTAAGATGCATCATTTGTGTAAGTTTTTAAACTTAAACACCTATTGTACATAATATCCTATCCTACAAAATGTTTCAAAAATGTCCTAAATGTCTATAAGAATTGTTAAAATAAACCAAGATGCAAGGGTTATGAGGAAACCCAAAATATCATGCAAATAGTTACCAAATAAGCTTCACTATAGCTTTACCATGAATCATCTCAGTCACTTTTTGTTTTTTGAAATGAATTCTTACTTTGTTGCCCAGGCTGAAGTGCAGTGGCACAATGCAGACACTTCTGCATTGAGCTTAAAAGCACCCATGAAACAGGTCAACATCATGTGCTGTTGATATGATGCAATGAGAAGCGCACAGTGTCCTTTCTGCAACGTTTTTGTTAAAAAGGAATAATACCAATTGAATTAGGAGGAAACATCAGACAAACCCAAACTGAGGAACTGAGGGACATTCCACAAAATATCTGGCTGGTATTCTTCAATAGTGATAAGAGCATGAAAGACAGAACAAAAGAAAAAAGAAAGACTAAGGGACTGTCACAGATTAGAAGATACTAAGATAACAGCTAAATGAGATGTGGGATCCTAGATTATATCCTAGATCAGAAAAAAAAAAGATATGTGAGGATTTTAGATTCTTTAATTTCATAATCTTGAATTGTTTTTTCATAATCTCATGAAATGCAAAACAGGTCTGCAGGTAAGTTAATAGTATTGTATCAATGTTAACTTTCAGGTTTCAAGGACTACTCGTGAATATATAAAATATTAACATTAGCAGAAACTGTGTGAAAGGTTTACAGAACTCTTATTTTTTGCAACTTTTCTGTAAGCCTAAATTTAAAAGAGAGGAAATAGCTTACTTCTGAATATCCTTATGAAATACTTTTTATTCCACAACAGCTATGGGTATTCCACAACAGATACAGAGTTTTATATAATCAAATAGATTGTTCTTTCTTGATGCTACTAAATGGGAAGGGTAAAGTAAAACAAAGCTAGCCAACAGAATGGATCTTCAATAATTTTGCATCTTCCTTCTATGGTATCATCCTTCACCACCAATTCTGCTCCTAGGAACATAGATTGAATTTCATAAGGACCAGGGAATCTCAAGAACAAGAATAATGTATTCACAGCAATTATCTTCCAGCAACTTATATACTTCTGGGAAAGGTGATGAAATACCAGGAAACAGGCTTTAAAAGCTGTCATATTTCTGCTGTGATCATAAGACTTTTACAACATGCAAATGGATCATATTACAAGTCTGAATTTCCAACTACCTTCTTTTTACTTTCAAAACGCTGAAGAAAAAGCAAACATCAGAAACAAAGGAGAGAGAGATTTTTCCTTCTTAAATTTCTCCATGAGTTTAGCAGTGTCTTGCCCCGTAAAAGCCCAGTGGCTATTTGATTCAGAATGCAATATATTTTTGTAATTCTTTTTCCTTTCTGGGGCTTCTATTTCTTATTACTTATTTTAGGGCTAAATTGCTTGCCCTTGACAATTTTTAGTACCAGAGTTATTGCAGAATATGTTACAAAATTATTTCATTCGGAACAATACTCAAAGCAAGCTTTAGTGTTCCTACTCTTCAAATTATGTTTCTTAAAATAGCTTATTAAAAACATCAAATAACATATTTTCTTACCCTCAAATTAATCGGTTGAGTCCCTGGTCAATATCCATTCATACAGCTTTTACTGATGTTAAATATTGAACTACAGATTCAATTTCAGCTTGCCAGCTTTCTAACAAAAACATTTCTTAAAATTTTTAACTATTATTTTTTAAATTTCTTTCTTTTAACAACAAAATTGTTGTGATACATTCTGTTTGGTCACACTTGGCTTTTTTTGTTTTCTAAATCATTACTCTCACAAAAACCACGCTAGGGAATTTCTAGCTAATGTCAATTATTCTGTGTGTCTGAGTAAAAGAACATTATATATATATGATATATATATATAATATACTATATATATATATATATATATCTGTGTGTCTGAGTAAAGAAAGAATATATACCTTCAAAGATGAGCAAAACTCAGGAGTGAAAAAATAATATCTTGCCTCACACAGTTTTAAATCTATTCTTTAGGTTCTGTACCATAAGAAAATACCATTCTAATCTTTTCAACAAATAGTTGAAATAGTGTAGGAATAACTTATGAACTATACAGAAGAAAGAAATGAACTGCAATACATACTCATACCTCATACACAGATTAACTCATAGTGGACCACAAACCTAAATATGACATGTAAAATTATGCTATTGTTAGAAGAAAACAAAAACATAAAAAGAAAATCTTTGCGATCTTGGGTTAGGTAAAGAGCTCTTAGATATAACACCAAAAGCACAATTTTAAAAGTATAAATAATGGATAAAGTGAGCTTTATCATAATTAAACACCTTTTTTTCCTGTAAAAGATTCTGTCAATAGAAGGAAAAAACAAGCTACATGCTAAAAATAAACAGGTCTGTCAATCCCATATCTGGCAAAATATATTTATCCAGAATATTTATAAAGAACTCTAAAACTTAATGGTAAAATAAAAGCAATACTTGTAATGAGCAATTTAAATGTTTGTTACACTTCACTAAAAAGATAGTGCAAATAGGCAGAAAATGTTTCTTGACATCATTAGCCATTAGCAAAATGTAAAACCACAATGAGCTAGAACTACACATATATTAGAAAATATGAAATTAATTTTGTAAACAAATCTGAGATTACTTACTACTGGTAAGAGTGCAAAGAAACTGTAACTCTCATATATTTTTGGTGGAAGTACGAATACTACAGCCACTCTAGAAAACAGGTTAGCACTTTTTTTCTAAATGTAAACACATACTTCATACGACCTGGTCATCTCACTCCTAGATATTTACTTACGAGAAACAAACACATATGCTTACCTAAAATTCTGTAGACAAATGTATATATCAAAATTATTCATAATCACAAATGGGAAAACACCAAAAGCCCATCAATGAATGAATGAGCCCGTGGTATGCCCATGCAATGGAATACAACTCAGCAATGAAGAATCAACTGATATACACAGTAACTTAAGTCAAGAAGGAGCCAGACCCAAAAAGTTAAATATTGTATGATTCCATTTATATAACATTCTAGAAAAGGCAAAGAAATAGGGATGAAGAAGACACCACTGGCTTTAAGGGAACAGGTATAGAGATGGTTTCAATACAATAGGGCAATGCAGGGAATTTTTGTGGGTGAGAACTCTATTCTGTAACCTGCCTATGATAGTGGTTACACATCTCTATGCATTTGGTACAACTCTATATGTAAGCTCTCTCTGAGTCTTAAAACAAATTAAAGCAACTACATTCACAATAAAATGGCTTAAAATGACACCAATTCTATTAGGTCTCACATGGATGTGGATCAGGTATTTGGGCAGGGATTTGCTGGGTAAATTTTCTGCTCCTCTTGTCATTGATATAAACTCTCTGGTTTCAGCTGGAGGATCAGCTTGCCTAAGTGTTCAAAGTGACTTCATTCATGTGCCTAGTGCCTTGGTGAGGAAGCCTGGAAATCTGGACCCAGTTGTGACTGTTGACCAGAGTTCTTACATGTGGCTTCTCCAGTGTAGCTTCTCAGGGGTTTCTAACTTCTGACATGGCAGCCAGCTGTGTCTCAGAGTGTTTTAAGAGACAGGGTAAAAGCTGTGAGGATTCTTACAACGCCTAGCACTTCTTTAATGAGACACAGTCATCCTTCTAGTGACATTATTTACACTCTTCCAATATGTAAAACATAAACACCCTTTCCTAAAGACCCCAACTTTTTTGTCCCACTATAGCATTGTTTTGAATTCGAGAATTGTGTCAACTAAATTAGATGCAAGTGCAAATGAGGTTCCCAAAGGGTGGATCTTGATTATGATCCCTCTTGATCAAAAGACTTGTAAATTTAAGAGCAAGTTTTCCATCCCACACAAAGTCAAACTAGAGAGGTGATACAGAATAGGAAAGCTGCAATAGAGATAACATGAAAAAGGAAAGGGGTGGTGGGAAGTACATTGTAATCACTGGTTCACAGGAATTCTGAAGCCTGGAAAAGTATAGCCTTCCATTACATAATTAAGGCCCAGTCCTGCTGCCAAAAAATGTGTCTTGACTTCATCATTTGGGTTATTGTTTCTGCCTTCTGGGTCATCTTTCCTTTGCTGTAAAAATGAGCCATGTTTGCTATTAAGTAGCCTTTTCATACCATTTCCTGCTCATAGAAATGTGGGAACCTTGCAAGCTGTTTGCATTTTGAACTGTCCTTGCCCATTTCAAATGAAGCCAATGGTGCTTCTACTAGCCTAATTCTCTTAATAGGTTTGTGGGCTTCCTATGATTCTCTACCTTGGGCTGGGAATCAAGATTCTTTGAGATAAAGCTTTTATGATTCTTAAAGACCCTTTAATCTAATTGAGAATATTTATGAGGCATATTTTTAACATTTTTCAAGTATACACACGGGACTCTAGCCACTTCCTTGAGATCTTTACCTAGAGCTCATAAAAAAGTGAAGTGAAATTTTCAAGAATTTACCTGAAAATACTCTTAACCAAATGTAACACTTCATTAGTTGCATTTTCTATTTTCTGTTTTACCGAAATGGGTTGCCAAGCTTTCTGTCCCACAATGTAGGGGTAGATTTTCTTTTCTCTCCTCTAATAAGAATTTCCTTCTCATTCCTTTAGCTATCACAAAAATCTCTTCAAATTCTTGCAAGCTTCTTCTTGCTACCTGGTCCCAGAGTCAAGGGAATATATTTTAAGTTTTCTTCTTAGAGCAGCACCCACTTCCAATTATCTAGTTCTATTCCAGTTACCTAGTTCTATTTCAGTTACCTAGTTCTATTTCAGTTGTTGCTGCATAGCAAACTATCCCAAAACTTTGTGGTTTATAAAACAAACAAACAACAAACAAAAACATTTTATTATATGCCATGAAACTGTAAGCCAGAGATCTGGGCAGGACTTTGCTGAGCCTTTTCCACATGGTTTGAACAGAAGTTGCTTAGTGGCATTCAGCTGGTATATGGGCATAGTCCCTGAGAGAAAATAACCTGCCACCATAAAGAGACCTTGCCTATGAGATGATCTCACTTGTAATTAGCAGCATGTTATGTGTCATGCTGAGTTATTTACATAGCAAATGGCCCAAATGAAGATCAGTGAGATCTCAATTGCTGTTCTTGTCCTACAATACAGCATTGGTAAAGATAATTAATTTACTCCATGCATTCTCATCACTTCATACTTTTTTTGTCATAAAAGCATTCAAGTATAAATAGCAAGCCAATTTTACGAGAAAAGAAATATCAGTAGATCCAGAACAGGTCAAAACCCATAATGTGGACATGAAATAACCATACTTAAGTATTTCTAAATGTTTTAGCTGCAACATTATGCTATACCTACTCTAGGATTTACATTCAATAAAATATAAATTTCCTCAAGCTTACATACTCAAATAGAAGGTAATATTTACAGTTTGCCAAATATTTGTATGCAATGCAAAAACACACCAAAATTTTGAAACTTTTTTGGCTATGATACCCTATATTCAAATATTTTTAAATATGTATGCATAATCCCAAATACCTGTAAGTATAGAAATATTAAAATGAGTGGTGTTCTCTACCCAAGAAGAAAATATTTAATGATTGATTACATTTTTCTTTTAATTCTGATTTTAATAGGTTGTATATGTACTATATAGGTAAGAGTGAATAATAGATTTTAAAATCTTATTTGTTGCAGAAGAAGCAAACACTTCATCTGTTACTGTCAAGAGCTATCCTAAATGAGGCAGCAATATTCAATGGTAGTTTCTAAAAGAAGTTAATTCCTCTCCAGCTTTACAGTATATTTAGCCTCCACAGATCTTCTTAGCCAATCTCCAAATCAATACAAAACTAGTTAAGATGCCAGGCATGGTGGCTCATGCCTGTAATCCCAGCACTTTGGGAGGCCGAGGCAGGCGGATCATGAGGTCGGGAGATAGAGACCATCCTGGCCATGGTGAAACCCCGTCTCTACCAAAATACAAAAAAGTAGCTGGAAGTGGTGGCACACGCCTGTAGTCCCAGCTACTCAGGAGGCTGAGGCAGGAGAATTGCTTGAATCCGGGAGATGGAGGTTGCAGTGAGCCAAAATAGTGCCACTGCACTCCAGCCTGGCAAAAGAGCAAGACTCCATCTCAAAAAAAAAAAGAAAGAAAAAGAAAAAACAAAACAAAACAAAACAAAACAAACCAGTTAAACATCTAGATTGCTCAAAAGGAAAAACGCAATTTAATTTTTTCTTTGACATATAACATTTAATTAGCTAAATTTCTTCCAAAGTGGAACATTTTCTCTTTAGTTTTTAACCTATCACATTTCATAGATAGTGATATGCCATATAAGCAGTCATGAATTTAAAATTCCCAAAAGACAATAAGTGGTTTAAATTTCTGAAAATTTAAATATCAGTTAAAATGTAAAAGTGTGATAACAAACATGAGTGTTGGCTGGGCACAGTGGCTCATGCCTGTAATCCCAGCACTTTGGGAGGGCAAGGTGGGCGGGTCAGATGAGGTCACGAGTTTGAGACCAGCCTGACCAACATGAAGAAACCCTGTCTATACTAAAAATACAAAAATTAGCCAGATGTGGTGGCAGGAGCATGTAATCCCAGGTATTCAGAGCTGAGGCATGAAAATTACTTGTATCAAGGGGGCAGAGGTCTCAGTGAGTCGAGATTGCACCACTGCACTCCAGCCTAGGAGACAGAGCAAGACCATCTCAAAAATAAAAAGTCTTTGCATTCAGAACAATGGGAAAATAATTATTGGAACGCTTTTATTTACATGTTCAGTTTTCTAACTGAGGACAAATGTCAAATACAACAAAGCTCTCTGCCAATAATGACGATTCTTTTGTTCTTATTTACTAAACCATATCTTTTATCAAATGCCAAGCTACTAAATGTTAATAGCTCATTAAAATTGTGAAGGGAAGTGTGAGATTTAAAATTGATGAAATTTTTAAATATGTATTTATATAACTAAAAATATACATATCTTTAAACTGGAAACACTTGAGGTAAACAAACTTGATTCACATAATTTGTTTACTTTGGTAAAAAATTTGATCTTACACAGGCCCCAAATAAATCTTTTTTTCTTTGTTAGTTCTGTAACATTAGTCCCAAGTTACATAGGATATAAAAAAAAAAAATCCCTGATTAGTGAGAAGTAAATAGATAAAACGCTGACAGTGTCAGATACCGCTATCATGAAAAGTACTTGTATGCAAGATGAAGCTCTTAGGCCCTTACAAGCTGCAGCATGACCTGAAACTTTACATACAGAGCAAATTTTACTCATTATTTTTTCAATTCCAGATTATTTTTAAAGCATCTAGTTTTATGCCTGAAAGTTAGTATCATTCGATTAATCGTAACTGTTGTTTTCATCTTTTATGATGATTGTGGATTCCCATGGGTTTTATGTATAATACATATATACACAGATGATGGTTTATCTATATACATATACGTCATTACGTATAAAGCACTCACTTCCAAAAATACACCTCTGAAACTATATCACCTTGTATATATAATTCTCTCAATAAGACCATTCACGTTTCCATAAACAAATGACCTCTGTGTTCTTAAATAGACCGTAAAACCTTGTAAAAACTTATGCTAAGTGAAAGAAGCCAGACACAGAAAGTCACATATAGTGTGATTCTCTTTATTCGAAATATCCAGAGTAGGCAGATCTATGGAGACAGAAAGTAGATGAATGGTTGCCAGTGACTACAGGAGGAGGAAAGAAGGCCACTAAATGGGTTTGGGGTTTCCTTTTGGGGTGAAAACAGTGATGTGAAACTAGGTAGTGGTGGTGACGGCTGTATAATGCTCTTAATATACAAAATGTCACTGATGATAAATGTTATATGTATTTGACCAAAATTTTAAAAACACACATATAATAAAATATAATAGAGTTTACATCAGACATTCAAGGAAACACACCAGTTGGAATATCTTCAAAAATTATTATTCTATGACATTATTATCTACCTTAAAATTATGAAGAATCTCTCAACTTTTCTCAAAAACTTTTCTTCCCATGACTGGGAAGAAATTCTTAGAATTCTGATTTGAAGAGCATTTGTAGTGTTGATTGACAATAGACTATCACAAAGACAAAATTATAGTTCATTTTCCCAGAGACTTCCATTGTTTTAGGACCCAAGTCATATTTTTCAGTAGTAGAACAATTGTTTAGTGGAAGTCCAAAAATTATAATAATAATCAGATGCCCACGTATTAAATATACAAAATGAGGCCAGGCATGGCGGCTTATGCCTGTAATCCCAGCACTTTGGGAGGCCAAGGTGGGCAGATCACCTGAGGTCAGGAGTTCCAGACCAGCCTGGCCAGCATGGCGAAATCCCATCTCTACTTAAAAAATGCAAAAATTAGCCAGGCGTGGTGGTGTGCACCTGTAATCCCAGCTACTCTGGAGGCTGAGGCAGGAGAATCCTTTGAATCAGGAGGAGGTTAGTGAGCCGAGTTGGCGCCACTGCATTCCAACCTTGGCAACAGAGCAAGACTCCATCTCAAAAATAAATAAATAAAATGCAAAATAATGTCTTATGTGTAAATGATTAATTTAGCATGCAAATTATGTAATTAACATCAAGTAGCAGTAGAGTCAATGAAGAAGGAATATTCCATTGGAACTAGTGGACTTCCACATCTGCATTGTCTAAACCAGGAGAAATATTTAAGCTTCCCCTTCATAGTTGGTATAACACAAAATGGAGTGAATTGGAGTTTTGGAGCTAAGAAGTGGGCAGAAAAATGATGCAAAAACTTCTGCCATTTTTTCCCCCACCCTCAGCCTTGTTGATGCAACTTGCTGTGAAGACAGAGAGCAGTCCATCCGGTTGTCTAGCACAGTTTTTAAAAGGCTGAACATTAGGTATACAATTGGCAGTCAAAGGAGAATTGAGTAGAAATGTCACAATGAGAACACGTGGACACAGGGAAGGGATCATCACACAGGGGCCTGTCAGGTGTTGGGGGCTGGGGGAGGGATAGCAGGGTTGGGGGACAGGGGAGGTATAGCATTAGGAGAAATACCTAATGTAGATGACAGGGTGATGGGTGCAGCAAACCACCATGGCACGTATATACCTATGTAACAAACATGCACCTCTGCACATGTACTTCAGATCTTAAGGTATAACAACAATAATAAAGAAATGTTAAGCAAGCATCAAACAGAAGGGACTGGTGGCTGAATGGGGTCTTGTGGAGCACTGGTGTCCAGCAACTTAGGGGGAGAATAACTTGTTACCTTGCAACCCAAGAGCAAAAAAAATGACTAGTTTTCATTGACAGCAAGCAGCTACTGGGAATACTGGCCCTTTGTGAGTGTTTATACCTAAAGCCAGGTACCCACAAACTGAATGAACTATGTTAGTTGAAATCAATTCTTTCAGCTTCTGGAAGAATGTTCCCATGAACTAAGTTAACCTCTCCAGAAATTATTACATTAGAGGGTATGGACTGGGCAGTCTTCTAAATGGAATACCACTTTGTATTGTTTTTGCTAGTATTTTAATTTTCAATCTTATATTTATACAAGTTAAATATTAGATTGTGCTGTATCCATGAAATAACACTGTTCATATCTCAATCAGATATAAAGAGCGTTATTTCAGGGATCCAGCACATTTTATGTTATAATCCATCCCTCTTAATTGTATCTTTCCAGAGTTGGTACACAATTAGATTGCTTTTTTAAAAGTTTTGGAATTTTAAAATAATTCTTCCCTTTTCTAAGAGAATAATTGTACACATGGAAAATGGAGAAGTCAGAGGGAGGTTTGAGATAACCTTTTAAGCCTCTAAAGAGTTCTTATAAAATGACTTTCTTCCCTGTTGCTTTAGGAACTGAGAATTGAAAGGCACGTTCCCAGTGGGCCATTATGTCAGAATCAGCGGCCCCATATGACCACCATCCCTGTGGTGGGGTTCATAGAGCAGATGGTATAGGCAACATGAGGGATATTACAGAGGTGATGTTAGAAGCAATTATTCCACCCTTGGGTGTCCATATTCTGTGTTTCCTGATGCCTGGGAACCTATGTTGTGCAGTACTTCAGAACTGTAAAACCTGATACAGCTAAACCAGTGAGACATTGGTAGGGAGTTTGAACTTTGTTCTTGTTTATTTGACAAAGGTGAGTTATTTTCTGATCATTTTGAAATTCGCTAGGATCTCTGATTAGGGTTTTTTAAAACAGAAAGAATTCTGGATTATTTTTTCCATCTGGGTATGAATCCAGTAATAGTTGCCTTAAATGTTCTACCTTTTCCAATTACTGGCAAAAGAATTTTAAAAAATCTATTGTTTTAGAGATGTCTTCAAAAACTGGTAGTAATATTGTAGGTAAATCAGTTCTAAAAGATATACTGGTTTTCTATTGCTACTGTCACAAATTGCCACAAATTTAGTGGCATTTCTATTCTTCTATGAGATGGTCAGTCACGTGTGGCCACAAGAAGAGGCAGGGAGGCTCAGGAAAAACACAGTTTATTATACTCACGGGTCCTAGAGACAAAAGGCACAGTGTGCCATGCAGGGCTGTGTGGGAAAGACACCAGGTTGTGAGGAGGCACGAGGTAGGAGCATGAAAGTTTAAGCCACAGCTATTATTGGGGTTTCTTCTGCAAAGGCAGGCAGGGCAAGATGAACGGTTTCTTTACGGTTGCCTGGTTTGAATAATTTTCCTAGGCTTTGGGCTATAGAGATGGTTTCTAGTTGCCTGGTACCCAGCCCCGAGATGATTATGGCACAGAAACATGATCCTCCGGGTGCACGAGCTATAGAGGAAGGAAGGCTCTGAGGTCGTTAGTTTGTGTACTCAAGATGTGCTCCAGGCTGGGCCCTTTGCTATCTCTGAAATTTGACTGGTCCTGGGAGAGGTAGTCTCTCCTCAGCCAGAAGGGTTTTTTAAGACGTCAAAAAAGCATAACATGCAGAAAATTTTAAAAATATGTATACTGCAAGTGACTTAAACAACACAAATGTACTATCTTACACTTTTCAAGGTCAGAAGTCCAGTGTGTTTTGTTAGACTAAATTCAAGGTGTCTACAGGGCTGCGTTCTTTCTGGAGGCTTTGGAGAGAATCCATTCCATCACTTTTACAACTTCTAGAGGGTGCCCAGTTTCTTCAGCTTTTTCTTGGCCCTTTTCCTCCAGCAGAGACCCAGTCAGTTTCACATCACATCATTTTGGCACTGACTCTCTTCCTCCTCTTCAGCTAGAAGGATTCTTATGATCACAAGACTTCATTTGATATATAATTACATACATAACATATATGTGATGAAGTATAATTTAATAAACACTGTTGAATCCTTTACCTAGATTTAGAGCGAAAACATTACCTAGATTTAGAGAGAAAAGATATTTGCATAATCCACTACTACCTCGTTTCCTAGTATTTCCCTACGTAATCAGTATCATGAAATTTGCTGTTATAATTCTAGATTGATGAATATGTATATATACATATATGTATACACACACATACATATACACACACATACACACATACACACACACACATACTTACATACACAGAAACATATATATATATATATGTTTAGAGATGTCTTATATATATATATATGAGAGAGAGAGGGAAAGACAGAGATTGCTTGCTTTTGAATTTTACAAAAATGGTGCCATTAGTTATATCCTCAGCACTTGCTTTTTTTCTTTTTACTGTTTTACATTTCTAAGATTCATCCCCATCATTAGAAATAGCAGCAATTTATTTTCACTACTAATATTTGATTTTATTGACAAGGCACACTTTATTATGCATTTTTCTGCTGATGGATATTTAAATTGTTTCCAGGTTTTGGTTTGGTTTGGCTTGGTTTTTTATTGCAGCTAAAAGTGTTGCTGTAAATAGTTTTGTATATGTCTTCTGCTGCAAAAGCACAAGGGGTTCTTTAAGTTTTATACTTTGAACTAAAATATCTGTATCCTGAGTATGCACATATCAAATTGATGTCACAATGTTAATTTTTCCTTATTTTATACTCTTAGCGGCAACATATAAAGGATGATTTTACCCTGTACTATTCTTGCCAAATTCTGGTATCATCAAAATCTTATTTTTAACAGCGGAGTAAATGTAAAATGGTATCTCATTAATATCTTAGTTTGCACTTCTTTGCTTACTAATGTGGTTGAACAAATTTTTCAGATATTCACTGGGCATTTGCGGTGCCTGTGTAGTAAAATGTTTTGATTGTTTTGGCCATTTTCTACTCAGTTGTTTTTGTTTTCCTCAATTATTGGTATGAAATCTTTTAAAGTATGTTACTAATCAACTCTCAGTTGTCTATGTGGCAAATACCTTCTTGCAATATAATTTATGTTTCCATTATCCTTAAATGAGCTTTGGAACAGAATTTCTTAATTCTGTCATCATAAAATTTATTAACTTTTATTTTATGATCAACACTATTGTGCTTTTTAAATAATTTACCCGTCCTCAAGGCCAGACAAATATTCTGCTACATTTTCTTTTCAAAAAAATTTTACCAATCATATTTGAACTTTTAATTCACTCCAGGTTGCCTTCTTGAGTAGTGGCATGTTGAGATGTAATTTAACCTTTTCCATACACAAAATGTTTTGTTGTACAAGGCTCTTTTCTTCTTCACTCCAGGGAATTTTGTTATAGGCAAGTTATTTCAAGTCTAGTTACAAGGACTTCTCTTAGGGTGGTATTGTTTTGACTGTCAGTTTACTTACCTTTCTTTACACATTATCACAAATGGCCAGAATTCAAAAACCATTAATATAATTGGATTCTGAGTATAATAGGATACTGTGGCTATGAGCAATCAGCCTTAAAAAACCGTTTTTGAAATGCTGAGTTTGGTCATGTAATAGCTTTCCATCTTAACGTTCATTTGCAGGCAAAGCAAAATGAAAACTGTGAGTAGTAAAATTTTAGTTTCTAAGATTTTCAGGACATGGTTGTTTTAGTGTTTTGCTTTCAACCCTGACCCTGAACCAAATAATAGAAAGATTTAATCAAGCTAATTAACAGAGTCGTCATCTAACTAAATGTAGTTTAGGGGTGAGAATCTCAAAACTTTATTCTTTTAGCAATTTTGAAATATACAATACATTATTACTAACTATGCTTACCATCCAGTACAATAGATCACAAAATCATATTTTCCATGCTGTCATGAATGACAGGATTATTACCATCCAGCGGCCTCATATGCTTCTTACTTCCCTACACTAAATGTGTTAAGAGACAGAGTTACTTCAGAAAGAGGATCACAATGGGTATGTAGCAACATTTGGCCTTGGTGACAGATGATCTGTTGCTTTTTTCTTGTGTTACTTAGAAACAGAATCTGAAAGATACCTAACATCTTTTCTAGCTCACATTTGGAGCAAAAATTGTCCCCAGAAGAACTGAAAATGTATCTATAAAGTTTATCACTAGTACTAACAACATAAGGATAAAGAGATTCTATCAAATTTTATTAAATATACTGCAACTTAAAGAGTGCCTTTATTTTAGCCCAAGTGTGGTGAACAGCTGCAGAGTTATAAATCCAAAAATGTTACAGGAAAAAATGCTTCAAACAGGATTACTATGTATCTTATAAATTGGTACAAATGTAATTTTTGTTTGTTTGTTTGAGATGAAGTCTCGCTCTTGTACCCCAGGCTGGAGTACAGTGGCATGATCTCTGCTCACTGCAACCTCCGCCCCCCAGGTTCAAGCAATTCTCCTGCCTCAGCCTCCCAAGTAGCTGGGATTACAGACACCTGCTATCACATCCAGCTAACATTTTTTTTTGTTTTTAGTAAAGATGGGGTTTTGCCATGTTGACTAGGCTGGTCTCAAACTCCTGACCTCAAGTGATCCACCCACCTCGGCCTCCCAAAGTGCTGGGATTACAGGCCTGGACCACCACGCCCAGCCCAAATGTAAATTCTTTACTAGTCAATTGTCTTTCCTGGCAGGTATGACTCTAACTTGACCTTGTTCAGTCTTCTCCTGCCTATAAAGCAGACAGAGACTGATTTGGTCAGTCACTGATTCCTTTGATGATATTGAGGGCATACACTGGAGAATGGTGAAGGAAACAAGAACCAGCCACCAACCATGCAGCTGTGCCTCCTGGTGCCCTGGACTACAGACTAAGAGAAGATGACCCGTTCTAGGCTAGTACAAGTTTGTTCACATATCCCCATTTACCAGTTCTACAGATTCTTGTGATGGGTGAGATTTCCACAATATCCTGAGTTTTCTGGTAAAAAGTTGTAGTGAACACTGCTCCATTGTCACTTTGGAAGATACATGGGGCAAGTAGCAAGCAGAAAAAATATTATCTAGCATGTAACCTTAGTTGCAGTTAGAAGATTCTAGACTCGGGGCACAAATATTGATCAAGGGGATATATAGATTTGTAACATTCAGTACAAACCCTGAAATTGACCTGCCAATAAGATAAGCAATCTACCTGCTCTGATATTATTAAAGTATCGGTTGTGATTGCCTGGTTACTATATTCTGATGTCTCATAATTTGGTATTCAATAAATAGAATAATAGATGAAAACTGGTTTTCAGTTCCTGTGAATATCTCCAGCCTTGGCTATTTTGCATGCAAATGAAGTGATCTTCAAATATTTGCTTTAATGTTGAGTACAATGAGGTCTATATTTAATTTATTTGCTCATTTCAAAAATCTAGAAAAAATCATTTATAAAGACATATGTGGTACTTATTTTCATAAACTGTATATATTCAAACACTACACATATACTCAGCTGTCAGTATCTGTCATTCTACACATTAGCCCAAAATTATGAGCAAGAATTTGGTTGAAAACATTGACTTCTCTCCTTTTAAAATTAACTACAAAGGATCTAATTGGGAAACCTCAACAGCCAAATCTTCTTAAAGTATTATTGGCTGCAATTGTCCTTTATTATCTTTCATTATTCTAAAATCAGCTTTTATTTTTCTCAAACTACTTATTTCATAGAACTTACATGCTATGTTAAACGTGAGAAAATGTGCTTTCATTTTGAAGCAGTACAGACGGTCAATTTTGTAACACAGAGAGCTTTTCAGAAAAGTTCACTAAATATATTCTGGATGTAATTGTATGTCTACTAAAAGAAATGATTCTAGAAAATAAACGCAAAGATGAAAATATCTTTCTCTAAGTGTCTAATAACATTCCAGAATTTTATTGCGACAAAGCAGGGAAGTAAAATTTGAATGTAACATCAAGTAAACATGATAAATTGAGGTCTTTCCTTTGGAGGGCTATAGGTCACTGAAGACATGGCCAAAACCTCAGAACTAGGATGACTCTTTTAGGTGGTAATGGATGAGGATCCTGAAGGAAGCAAGCACCCAAAGATGTCATTGGTTCCTGATACAATTCAGAAAAACCCAAGAATAGTACACAAGATCCCAAACTCTTTATGTTTATAGAGGAATTTTAGGTTTACAGAAAAATTGTTTTATGTTTTTGACTTTATGTTTTTAGAGGAATTTTAGATTTACAGAAAAATTGAGAGGAAGCTATAGAGATTTCCATCTGCTCTCTGCCCAACACTTGTATAGCCTTCTCCATTAACTATACACCCCATCCGCAGAAGGGATACATATTCTACAGTGGATGAACCTGCATTGGCACCACATTGACATGGATTCTAAACATTTTAAAGCAGGGTTTTTATTTTCCTTTCTTTCTTCCTTTATCATAGGATTACAGAGTGAATATCTTTCTTCGTCAAAAATGGAATGATCCCCGCCTTGCATACAGTGAATATCCTGATGACTCTTTAGACCTCGACCCCTCCATGTTGGATTCTATTTGGAAACCTGATTTGTTCTTTGCCAATGAAAAGGGTGCCAACTTTCATGAAGTCACTACAGACAACAAATTGCTCAGAATTTTCAAAAATGGAAATGTCCTTTATTCAATAAGGTGAGTCATAGACTTAAATTGCCAATTTCAGTGAAATAAAATACAACAGTGCTTTGTTTATTTGTTTGAATAAACGAACAGTGAATTCCAGGTCTATGCAAAAAAATTCTGCACCTTTTAATAAATATTGTCAAATTTTTTAGCAAGTCCTATCCTTGTTGCACTTCAGTTCCTCTAATATACAATTTCCCAAATATGCCTGATCAATAACAATGGACCCAAGTCCCAAATGCAGAAGCTACAAAAATAAAAAAATTTAAAAAAGAAAAAGAATTATGGAAAAATTTAAAATAATCACTTCATTTTAGAAAACCTTTTCAGATGTGACAAAAATCATCAAGTATGTCCTGTAAGTAGCTATTTACTGACTCTACATTTGTTTCATATTTAATGAACTCCCAAAGTTAAGTGAGTCCCAGAGTTCAACTGTCCAAACTTTTTTATTTGTGTGTATGGTTTAGTATTCATTATTATTTAATATTGATATTATTTTTTAAATGCTATATAGTCTTCTGATAACTCAATAATGAGTAACAAAAATATAAATAAGATATTTTCCAGGGATTGTGATAAGGGTTTTGATTGTCATCAATTTTCACATAATACAGTGATTTTTTTTTTTTTTTATTCTCTGCCTTGTTCAAAGTTTATCAACAAAATCACCACTTTGCAGTGTGTTAGAAAGGATGAAACTTGAACAGCTAGGGCAAAAATCCAAAAGAATGACCAGATAAACTCAAGGATATTTTTTAAATCCCATATATCAGAAAAATAATCTATGTAAAATGGACCTGAGATGAGCAAACCTCAACATTTTTTTCACCTTTAAATATTTAAAGAAGACACATATACATAAAAATATTACCACAATGTATGATTCAGCTGCCTTTCACTTTACCTTTAAGATTCCTGACAACCTGGCTGATATTAAGAATTACCTGGGCCACTTCTTGAAAAGTAGATTTCCAAGAGTTACTTATATAATTCCTGAATCTGGGACTTGGATCTGTTATTATTGATCACATAAAGAGCCAGGAATTCCACCCTTTCCCTGCAAAAACAATGCATACTCTCCCTCCCTGCCGGGTGGTTTTAGAGAAGTCCTAGTAGACAGTGAATTCTTTCAACATCACCTACCAGTTACGAGGTCACTTTCACCACAGTGTCAGTGGACATCATGTTTAGAGCTGGGACATCCAACAAAAAGTAGGAACCTCTCCCGTCACAGGTCACTATAGAGAGCGGTTACACAACAGGCGCCACCTAGAAGTAGCAAGATAGCGCCTTCCTATAAACTGATTTAAATAAGTTTACATAAGAGCCAGAGTCTAATAAAATAATATTTAAAATGTCTGGGCTTCAACCAAGAAACATTTATCATACAAAGAACCAGAAATCATTCCAAGAACCATACATAGTTCAATAATTCTGGAAAAAGACAATTAACTGATGGCAACATCAAAATGACAAAGATGAGGCTGGGAGTGGTGGCTCACTCCCTGTAATCCCAGCACTTTGGGAGGCTGAGGCAGGTGGATCGCTTGAGCCCAGGAGTTTGAGACCAGCCCAGGCAACAACCCTGTCTCTACAGAAAAAAAAAAAATGCAAAACTTAGCTGGGGGAAGTGGCATGCACCTGTGTTCCCAGCAACTAGGAAGACTGAGGTGAGAGGATTGCTTGAGCCCAAGAGGCAGAGGTTGCAGTGAGTCCAGATCGCACCACTGCGCTCCATCCTGGGAAACAGAGCAAGTCCCTGTCTCAAAAGAGAAGACAGCAGTGTTAGACACCTGGCAAAGACTTTAAAGTAGCCATGATAAATTTGCTTCAGTGAGCAATTACAAATATGCTTGAAACAAATGAGGAAAACAGAAAGCCTCAGCAAATAAATAGAAGCTATACAGTGAAACCAAGTCAAAAATTTAGACCTAAAAATACAATAATCGAAATGAAAACTCAGTTTATGGGTGGAACAAAAAATGGAGAAGATAGAAAAAAGAATCAGTGAACCATAAAACAGAATAATAAAAATTACTCAATCTGAGCAAGAGGGAATGAATAGATTGGTGGTGGGACCTGGGAAATGGCCTCAGGGATCTGTGAGATTAAAACAGAAGATCTAAAATTCATGTCATCAGAGTCTCAGACAGAGGGGGAAAGGGTATGAAGCTTAAAAATCTAGAGAAAATAATGGCTGAAATTTTAATAAACTTTGCAAATGCATGAGCCTACAGTTTCAAGAAGTTGAGTTCCCAAACATGGTAAATCCCAAGATATTCATACGAAGACACATAATGTATAAACTTCTGAAAACTAAATACAAATGCTGAAGGCATCCAGAAAATAATGATGCCCTATAAAGGAAATACAATTAGAATGAGAGTAGATGTTTTTTAGAAGTCATGGAAGCCAGAAAGAAGCTACAAATAGTTTTTTAGGTGCTGAAAGGAAGGAACTCTCATCTGAGAATCTTGTACCCAGGAAAGATATCCTTCAGGAATCTAGGGTAAATCAAGACATTCTTGGATAAATGAAGACAGAGGATTTATCACAAGTAAATCTACCTGGAAAATATGGCCAAAGAAGCTTTCTAAAAAAAAAAAAAATGGTAAAAGAAGGAGCATACGAATATCAAGAAGGAGAAAAGGACGCAGTAAGCAAAAATATGAGTGAATATAATAGACTTTCCTTCTCATTTTGAGTTTCCTAAATTATATTTGACCATTCAGGCAAAAATTATAAGACAGACGTAGAGGGAAAATGAAAGAAACAAGTGAGAAAACATTTTTTAGAAAGACATTGAGAGAAGTTAACAAGACCAGTGAGATTTTATGCTGTCTAATATTCTTTCTGTGGTCACATGACTGGGAAGATGATTTGTCAAGATACATAACAATATGAAACTCATTTATCCTTCTCTTCAGCATTCCTATTTCTAGGAATCAAAATTATATACGTATTCACGTGTACATAAGATAATTTTACAAAAGGACCCACTGAAATAGCAACAAAAAAGGGCCTATATATGTTCGCTAATAAGAACATAACTGAACACAATGATAATCCCATATTATGAAATAATTTGCATGAGATAGACCTGAATGTAAGCCTACATGATATATTTAAGTTCAAGAAAAATGTTTTGTGTACTTTTATTTAAGGTATATATATGTATATGTGTGTGTGTGTCTATGTATATACACACACGCATAACTACGTATGTAAAAATATACATATATATAGATCTATACAAGAAGTTTAAACGAACCACCAACAATTTGGAAATGAATAAGAATTGTAGAATTTGGGCAGGAATAAAAGGGAACTGTACATTTTGCTATATGTGTATCTGAATTTTTCAGAACAAAGTTATGTATCACTTATCAATTAAATTCATATATTTTAAGTTATAAAGCCTCTTAACCTGAGGTCATGATTCCTGATTCTTCTGTGCTGTGGGTTCATGATAGTTATCAGGGGACCCATGATAGGGTATAAGTAATATGTTTCATTTCTTCCTGCTAAGTTGAAAATTATTTTTGTAAAAGGTGTCATTTTATTTTAAATTATATTTTGAAGTACTGTTTCTCAGACAGGTTTGGGGTTGCATAGGTTGCAAAAATGTATCACCAGGTAGCATGGAATAGTCATTTTGCAAAGATGGAATGTCTAGATTATTTATTGAAGTTGTGTGTGTTTGTAGGTAACATATCTCATATCAATATTTGTTTAAATCTTATTGGAGTTGGACAATGTCAACATAAAGGACACACTACTGAGCTTTTAGTTTTTCCCTCATGGTTGAACAAAATAGAATACAAAAGCTAGACTACTTTTTGTGTGAGGAGCTGCTTGCTAACAGTATGTCACCAAAGCCGAAAGCACTTAACTCTGTCTATCCTGAAAATTTGTCAAATAGGATAGATCTTGTTATTAAGAAGATTTCAAGATGACAGTTGTACTAACACCTTAGTTGTGCCAATTCAAATGCATTATATTAAAGAATACTAAAGTTTATTATACTGAAAAATTAAATAATTTAAATATGATTAGTGAGACCTTGCTACTCTGTCCGTTGGAAATGCTCAAGTGTTTTGTTTCTTAAAGTAGTGGAATAAACTGGAATTGTGTCTCTTATAAATGACAGCATCCATTATGAATTGCTCGCATTTCTTCTAATATTTTGAGGAAAGGTATGAAATAATTCAGAAATGCATCTTTTGTCCTTCAGTATGAATTCAAATGAAACAGATGTTCTCTCGGCTCCTAGTTTTTGTTTGCTATATCCTGGCTGGCACGATCAAAGAAAAAATTCATTTTTTTCTGAGTTGTTTTTGGAAATCTCACAGGACTTTGAAATCTTCAAATGCTTCAAATCTTCAGTTTCTTTGTTAACAAAAATTGTGCTAGAAAAAGAAAAAAATCTTGTCGAATTTACAAATGGAGCATCTGCGATGTTTCATGAGAAATCTGGCTTTCCTGCTTTTTTAAAGAAAGTAGCAGCAGGTCCTTGCAAAGGCGACTAATTGAACTTACACATTTATGCATATTTCCTCTGAAACCCCACTAAACAAGGAAATAAACTGAATTAAGAATAAAAATGTCATTAACACACAGGAGGATGAAAGTAACAGGGAAAATAAAAAACAGCAACAGACGAGTGAAATATATTTAGGAAGCCTGAAAATGAAGGCACTTGTGAAAAGTGACCTAGACAGAGATAGTGGAAACCTAAGTCAATGTAGGGGAATTCAAAAGAAACAGAATAACTAGAATTTTCAAATTTTTAGAAGTGTAAGGCAGCTGGGACTTCAGAAAGTGGGGGCCAGGATCTAAAAGGAGTGTAACTTATTTAAGCTTTGTAGGAAAAGTGGACCCTCTATTCCTGGTTTCCTTCCCATGCACTCAGGTTATAGACTCCCTTTTAACCTTTTGACCTAAGCAAGAAGCAGGAGGACAGAAAATGCTGGAGAGGCTCTTTCAAGAGCTTAAGGCATAGGGGCCCCAGGAGCAACTGGTGCCTGTCATGAGGCATCATACCAAGAAAATGAAAATGACAGGACCCCTTGCTTGCCCTAAAATCCTGAAAGGCAGACTTAAACTTCTCCCACTGAGCAGTGGACAAGAATATAGATGATAAATATAGATATAGGTATAGATATAGATATAGATAAATTATACAATGAATATAGGTTATAGATAATATGGCTGCCTGGAGATTCTGTATAAATATACCTATATCTGGGAAGCTAACTTGCCTAAGGGAAAAGATCTACAGATTCTGCATTTGAAGAACCTCTAGGCAGCCATATTATCATCCTATAGTTCAGACCATTACTCAATGAGCCATCTGCTACTAACAGAGCTCCAGATAGTTTTTAGCACCTCATTGTTAAATCTATTTAAAATTTTATAAAATTTATAATATAAATATTACTTATATTTATGTGTATATATATGTTACATATGACAAAAAGTTATACAAGAGCTATAACAAACTATCAAGCTTAATCATGAACAAGAATTACATATTTATAACATGAAAACACTGAATATTAATTTAACCACAAATCTTTATATAATTCATGAATGTCAATTAAAGGTTCAAGCAGTTCTATAAAACATATGAAAACCAGTTGTATTTTTGTTCTGCCCATCCCTACCCCCAGTTCTCACTTGTCAAAGAGGTAGCCTTTTTTTTACCTATTTGTCTAACACTCACATTCATATGCTTAAGTTGCTATAATATCATGCTTGGTTTTCAAAATATTTAAAATTGTCTATTAATTTCCTATAAAAGAAAAACAAGAGTTTATTTCTCTGATATGACGCTCCATGTATACTTATCTCCCTCCCACTGACTTTGGGAACCCACTACATTTATAGCAAGCTGTAAGCAAGCCTTCTCCTTGTCCAAGTGAAAGATGTTCTGATCTCTCAAAATGATCAGCTGCATAAACGACTCTGAAAAATGGCTCAGATGAAAGGATAATCAGAGCTTTGTAGTCTTAGTATACAAACTAGAGGAAGTACAGGGGCACAAGAGGATGAAGGAGAATATGTCTCCCAGCCCAGATCGAGGCTCTGCTATTGACTAGCTGTGATTTGGGTTAAGTCTTTTTACTTCTAAAAGGCTCATTTTTCTTAAGTGCATGGCAGTAACAATACTAATTACCTCGAGCCTGAAATAATGTATTAAAATATGCTAAATAAAGCACCCAGCATAGTGCCAGACACACCATAGGCACTAAAGTTGTTATTTTTACCTTTTAAGAAAAGTATAACTTCTGTTTTTTTCAAAACCCACAAATCAATACAGCATGAACTCTTAAGTTACTAACGTATCTCAAAATCCACAAATCAACACTCTTAAGTTACTAACGTATCTCAGTTTTGTCACTTGTCAAATGAGGATGGTAATATGTTAAGTCACTGACGTCCTCAGTTTTGTCACTTGTCAAATGAGGATGGTAATATCGTTATCACAGAATGATGGAATTATATCACAGGCAGTTAAATATAATATGCTTTCTCACTTTGCTAATATTACTAACAAACCCAACTTTACTACTTATAGTACAGAAGCACTCTTGCATTAAAAATCAACTCACAGGAAGAAATTTTATGTGAAGGATGCTATGCACAGCAACTTGACAACAATCATGAAATAATTTAACTTTTATTTAAGGCAAATAGAATCACTCTGTGAAGTTCGTGACAATAACTAAAGTTTAATTGCATGATAATAGGTATTTTTTAACATCGACAGCCATTAATTTTTAAATAAGAAAGCAAATTATTTTGATAGTTGCTTTTTTAAGTACTGTTTATTCAAGGGAAATTAATTTACAAGACTATAAAATATTTGTTGTAAGGGGAATTTGGCATACATGTAATTGTGTATGTTTTTGTGAAGAGTTCCATAGTTTCATAAAGAAACCATCAACAATACTGTGATTGTTTTGGTAATGGGTTGTTGAGATCAATGATTGTCTCTATGATCAGATGACAAACTCCAGAAGTAGGTTACAGAAGCTCATTCTCATCTCCCTTCTAATGCCCCAGCAATCTCATCTCTCCTAAGAGTGATTTACCCTTTACAAAATCATTCATAATGATACACCAAATCATTCAACTATATCAAATCTCGGGAAATTCCTTGTATTTCCTAGAGTTTAACTACAATCTTTCGGAAGAATTATTTATGTAGGTTTTTATAAAAATTATTTATGTATGTTTTACTTTAAATTTAATAACTGATGCATGCAATGTATCATTTCTTGCATTATAATAAATACATAATTTTAAATTTCATATTAATTACAGAACGCATTTTCATGAAAAAAGCTTCAGTGCCTTTGAGAGAAAGTTATACTGAAAGGTTAAGAGCACGAAATCTAGAACTGGAACCCCAGGGCTGCAAATTCAGCTCTCTCAAGTTTTGATGTGTAATGTCAGCTGAGTCACTTAACCACTAAGCTACCTTATCTCTAAAACAGGGTAATATCATTTACCTATTCTCGTAAATTTGTAGTGCAGAGTAAATAAGTTAACATACATAAAGTGCTTAAAATACCACCTACCACACAGTAAACATTGTCTAATAGACGTGTTATCTAAATATCTTACAGATCATATATATTAAAATTAATTAAATTGCTAATTGAGGCCATTGTTCTTATGACAGTAAATAAAGAATTATTAGAAGCTAATAATAATACTCATTTATGTGCAAAGTCTCTAATAGAGTCAGCAAGCATTTTTTAATTCAATTAGTGGTTGAGATAGACACATTTGACAATGCTTGTTCAAAAATGGGCAGTAACTGAATTTTAATGAGATCAATTGTTTGTCACAGATTATTGTCAGCTTTTTTTAACATTACTGTTTCTCTAGGCACTAATCCTAAAAGTCTTTCCCAAGACTTCTTAAAGGAAAAGAAGAAATGCTATATCCTGTTTATGTATCTTGTCTCAGAAAGATAGACTTAGTGTCCCTCTCACACAAGTAGACATTCATTTCCAAAACAGTAGAATGTGATTACTTGCCTCTTGGTTTAGTTTTCTTTTGATGTGGTCAAGACATATCTTTAATTTATACGTAGTGTTTTGATAAAGAAATTCAGTATCATACCCACCAAGTTGACACATATTTTTCAATATGCTGTGAAAGGGGCAATTGTATTGTACCTTAAACAAAAAGAAAGAAAGTCGATGAATAGATTTTTCTCAGGATATGATTTATGACACAAGTTCTACAAACTGTGTTTTTCTTTGCCAAATAATTCCTTTCAAGTGCTATTTTTTTTAGAATTATGTAATGTCTCTTTTTTGTATGCCAGAAAAATAGCCAGGATATGAATTTGACATCACATGCATGGTGAGAGGGTGGAAAAGATCCTGAGAGTGCTATTTACTTCCAAATAAAAGGTCACAGAATTAATTTTACAAGTCGACGTTTGAAACTGGCTTTCTGAGAGTCTTGGATATTTGGAAAATTAATGTGTGTACATTCAAAATGTACGTGTGCATACACTTCTAATAAACCCTTTCACAAGGCAGAGAACATTGTGTCCACCTAATTTTACAATTGCCTTTTTCAGAGAGAACTTTGTAAATTTACACAATCATACTTAACCTAGCTAAGCCAGGAGAAAAATTGCTTTTGAATATTGAACTCTATGAATTATTCTAGGGTGTCACGGACTCTGACTCGAATGAATTACCAGATTATCCTCCTGAGACTCTTAAAAATTCAGCAGCTTCACTCTGTCCATTTATGTGTCCCAAATTATGTTAATTGGGCCTAACTCACCAAGCATACTCTCTGTAGAATATACATCATTCTAACTTTATGTCTGTGGTCTACATAAAAATGTCAGTTTGAAGAATGTGGTTATATTTAGTAGAGCTGCTGGCTATTTTTTGTTAAAGCTTAAATAGTTCTTTCTTCTTTCTCTTTCCTTCCTTCCCTCCATCTTCCTTCCTTCATTTCTTCCTTTTTCTTTTTCTTTCTCTTTCTTTTCTTTCTTTCTTCCTTTCTTTTCTTTCTTTCTTTTGTTTGTTTTAAGAGACAAGGTCTTGCTCTGTCACCCAGGCTAGAGTTCGTCAATGTGATCCTAGCTCATTGCGGCCTCAACCTCCAGGGGTCAAGCCATGCTCTCGCCTCAGCCTCCCAAGCAGCTGGGATTACAGGTGCACATGCCTCACCTGGCTAATTTTTATTTATTTTTCTTTTTTTTTTTTTGTAGAGATGGAGTCTTTTTATGCTGCCCAGAATGATTTCACACTACTGGGCTCAAGTGAACCTTCTGTCTTAGCCTCCCAAAGTGCTGGAATTATAGGCCTGAGACACCATACCTGGCTAAATAGTTCTTAATATGTAATTTAATTCAGTCATCTTTGTGCCTACACTATAGAATTCAGGGGATGGGTAAATGAAGGGTTCTAGGAGTGGTTGAATGTACTAATAATCACTAATAACCACTGTTTGTTGAGTGTGTACTATGGCTGAAGCATTTGTCTAAGGACTTACATGTATTAATTCATGTTCTGCTCACAGCAACTCTCTGGAGTAGGTACTATTGTTATCTTCACTTTAAACATGAGAAAACTACAGTATAAAAGATTTGAAGTAATCGTCCAAGGGTCACGAAATTTAAGTAAACTAATCCACCTAGGGTGCTCACTAGAAACAGTAATGTTAAAAAGGCTGACAACAATCTGTGACACTGAATTTCTATGGGAATGTTCTCAATACAAGAGGCTTGCTAAAGAGTTCTCAGAAAAGAACTTCATTTGAATAAACTTGAGTGGATTTCGGCATCTATTCCTCAGGTTTAGGAACTACAAAAACAACTACCCGTAGAGATCTGGGTAGTATGCTTTTCTAACAAAAAGCATTCAAAGGTGATGAATTATCTGGAATATCAACGTGCTAATTCTCTCTGGAAGTTGGAGGAGAGCCTTTCCAATGAGCAGAATACTGGTATATAGCATCCAGGCTTTGGGTGAAGCCAAATCAGAAGTTTGTTTGATGAGCATGGAGTCAGATCATGAATATTCTATAAGGTTATTTCCTGACTCTGATGATTCCCTTATCCCACACCAGGGACTGTGAGGCCTAACTTTTCAAGTCCTCCAGACTCACTTTACTACATACACTGCTGAATGTTCACTGACAACTTCGGGCGTACTATAATGATACTGAACGTTATGTAAGATTGCTCCTCTGCACTGCTTTTCCACGTTTAGAACTCCAGTGCCTCTGCAATATAGAATGTGATTTGCAAGGAGGGATACATTTTGACAGTCGGCATTAATTTTATGGAACCCACTCTCAAATTTCTCTTTTGAGAGTGTCTTCTTGGAAAACAGACATTTACTAGACATCCACAGCTCTTTCTAATTGAATAAATAAACACATAGATATATAAATACAGCAGGATGCTTATATTTAGGTTGGTGCAAAAGTAATTGCTGTTTGCCCACAATTACTTTTGCACCAACCTAAGATATGCAGCTATCCAACCCCCAGTCCACCAAAGCCAAATTTGTATATAACGGCATAGCTATTTTGTAGTAAGTAATATACATAAGCTGGAGAAATTTTTACTTAAATCTGGGTTAGTCACTACCAAAGCAACATTGTTTTTCCTGAACAATAGAATGTTAATATAATGTCATAAATTTCCTTTAAAAACAATTAATTTGACTTTCAGATTAACATTAACACTTTCCTGTCCAATGGATCTCAAGAATTTTCCCATGGATGTACAAACATGCATAATGCAACTGGAAAGCTGTAAGTATGAACAACTTACTTTTAAAAATACTTTGACAATATAGTAGATACAAGCTTTTAATGCCTAATATGAATAATTTATTTTGTAATCATTTTGGTCACATATTTACTGAATAGGCATGTAACCTTTTCACCAGGTACTGAAAATAATGATCTCTCTCAATACATGCACCGTATACTATGAGAAACAAATTGAGGATCTAGAAATAACAGATTTTAAAGCTTGAAATGTAAATATATGTTTCCATTCACATCATTAGAAGCGAAGAGGGTGTAATCATTAAACACAAACTGTCACATTTATTGGAAGCCTCTTATCAACCAAGTGTCATTTTTTTCTTATGCTGACAAAGATATTGTTATTCCCATGTTTTCAAATGTGAAAATGGTCATGCTGAATGATTGAGTATTGGGCTCCAATTCGCAAAGGTGACAATGACAGACTGTCTGCCTCCAAACTTGTGTTGCTTCTGAGAACTAATGTTGATTATCTTAATATCACTCTGCTGGTATGGTATGTATGTTGTCTCAGAAGAAAAAAATTTATCATACTTTCTCACAGACCTATTCCAACTTTCAGGTTTTCCTCTAAATTTCTTCTTTCAAAGTAGACCTATGTGCCTCACTAATTGATATTAACACAGATGAATATTTCACGTCCAACGCTTTCTCTGATCTATATAATTAGCCCTAAATGATTTGTTTACAGTGTATAATCCCATGCAAACATTAAGCAATATGCAATATTTTCTCTTGTTATACGAGAGGGAAAAAGGTTTGACATACTCCTTGAGGGAAATTCGAAGGCGGATCCTCACACTGCTAAGGTTGTCAAAGACAAGGCTTGTAGTGTGATGGAGTAGTCACTAGATGGCGCACCGACTTTGTGGGGCAATATGACCATCCCCCCTCCCCCTCCCATTTGTGTTTTTCTTAAGTGAAAATATCCATTTCTCTGATAAGAACTCCTACTTATAACATTTAAATTGATTATTTTTGTAAGTAGTTCTTAAATAATTAGCATACACATGAATAAACTACTAACGTAAATGACAGGAAATAAATTAATTTGGGGAGCTACTTAGCAATTAATCTATGTGGACAGGAGGAGCAGGAGAATTTTGAAATTGAAGAGAGGCCATTTGAGGACAGGCTCATAGTGTATCTTGGTTGAAAAATTAAGTACATTTAGGGTATAGAGTTTAAAAATGTGCACAACAGTCTAGTGGCACCCTCATTACTAAACCCGGGGGCTGGATGTTATTCAATAGGTATGAGAAACGGTCAACATATAAGAGCCAAGAAAATTATTTGGTACTTGCTGTACCTCTTAAAGATTATTTTAGTTAAATGAATCAAGATTATTTAAGAAGTTCTCATGATTTTCCAGCAAAAAGAACAGAAAGTAGGACAAAAAGCAGTTATGTGAAGGGTAGAAACAGGAGAGGTTGATTCAGAGTGAAGTGAAGTCACTGAGTGCTTGTGAGTCAGAGCTAAAGAGCTTAGATAAATGGGATCAGATTAGAAGCATTGATGAAGAAAGGGAACAGGGGATGAGAAAGAAGTGATGGTACTGTTGATAAAAATCCATCTTAATATGTCTGAGGCCTGGGAAATTTAGGTCCAAAGCCAAAGAGAGGAGTGAAAAGTGAAGAGCAACTATTAAAAGCCATATGGAGAGTGGTTCAAGGAATCCGAAGAAACAGCTGAAGAAGTGAATGTAGAGAGGAAAACAAAAACACAAACAAGAACGAGAACAGACCCTTAAGAAATGCCTACCTTTAGAAGTTGTTGGAAGAACTTCCAGACAAAGGGTTGTCATAAATGGCAAATGAAAGCCAACACTATTCAATCTCAAAACAGAAGGAAATGTCAAGGAGTTCTGTGTAACAAAACCAAATGCTGCAAAAAACCTTTCATAAGGGACTTGAAAAAAGCAATTGTTAATGTCAACAGGGACAAATGTGACTAGAATGATGATGGTCAAAGATGGAATCTAAAAAACTTTTTTTTTAAGTGAGTGATGAGAATGTGGGGGCAGTGAGTGAAATCTGTTATTCCACGAATGTTAGTTATTAAAGAAAGATGAGAAAAAGTACAGTGCCTGAGGGTTGGTTAGATCACTGGGCTTCCTTTTTTGAATAAGGAAAGCATACTGGGGCTATTTTGCAGAACGCAAGAGCTGACATAATAAGACCTCTCAAGTGCCTGCCCTTGTTCAAAACATTTCCAAAGCAATCTAAAACTCAACATGAGAGGAGAGAGCCTCTCTTCCTCTTCCCCCTTGTTTCTTAATTCCTCTATAAGAAATATGAGCAGGTTGTTCAAGGGGTTCTTTAATATTTCAGTTGTTAAGTACTTCCTGCTCTCCTATTAGAAATCAATTTTAATTTAGCTCACCATAGAGACTTTGTTTATTAAACTCCTTTAGTAGATGCTAATGTCAGTTAAAGTAGAAGCTACTGAAGTCAAGTTCTTCAAGGTGTTTTTTTCTTAAAACTTTTTTAGGACAATTTCATATATATACACACATATATAATATATATTGTATATACATATATATTAAGAAATGCCCACATTTCTATATATATATATATGTGTGTGTGTGTGTGTGTGTGTGTGTGTGTATATACACATACATACAAATATGCTTATATGTGTGTGTGTGTGATTTGTTTGTTTATTTGATACGGAGTTTTGTTCTTGTTACCCAGGCTGGAGTGCAACTGCGTGATCTCCGCTCACCGCAACCTCCACCTTGCAGGTTCAAGTGATTCTCCTGCCTCGGCCTCCCAAGTAGCTGGGATTACAGGCATATGCCACCATGCCTGGCTAATCTTTTGTATTTTCAGTAGAAACCAACATGTTTCTCCATGTTGGTCAGGCTGGTCTCGAATTTCTGACCTCAGGTGATTCACCAGCCTTAACCTCCCAAAGTGCTGGGATTACAGGGGTGAGTCACCGTGCCCGGCCTATATATACATTTTAAGAAAGTTTATATCTATTTTTCTTTCTTTCTCTTTAAATAGTGGTTTAAAATGACAAGATAAAAGATTGTAAATTAGTGGAACTCACTGGAACGTAGGTAAAAAGAGTTTAACCTACCAGAGAGCAACAGCTGTAAAAATCCCAGGGTCTACTTTTGAATGAAATCTAACAGCAAAAGGAAAAAAGAAAATGTTCAATAATATTAAGACATGGGAAGCAGGTAAAAAGGAAACATAATTGAAAAGCAAACACTTTAATGGCTTGTAATGGTATAATTTTAGTAAAATTTTGATAAATTTTGTAAAAATTGCTTAAATTCAGTAAAAGTTCAATAAATATATATCAATGGTCAAGACTGTTCCAAGTGGCCTGGGAAATAATTTTTCATTTAAGCATCAATTGAAAATATCTATCAAATACCTAATATATTACACATATTATGTTGGGTGATATAACAATAAATCAAGCCAAAAATTCTCTCCTTTCAAGAATTTCAGAGGCTACCTGGAATATAATAAGATATATTATATTTATGCCAATATAATAATTCAATTAAAGATGATAAGTAAATGTTAATGGCACACTGTTTAAACAAAGGAAAAAGTGAATAAGAGAAGAACAAAATTAGCAATGAATAACTAACTTAGAAAAGAATGTGTTGTCTAAACTATCAATGATCCCATGCCCTCAAAAGCAAACATTTACAACTTAGAATTGAAACTCTAGATGATACAAAATTCGTAGTTAGAGGAAAAGAAATTATTGGGGAAGAGGCTTATGCAGGGGAAATCCAAGGTAAGAGAAAGTTTTCATTAGAAATTGATAAGAAAAAAATGTATGAGTTAAGGATAACGTCAAAGAACAAAAATAGAATAAAGAGTAAATACACTTAGGAAAAAAAGAAATTCTCAAACTAGATGTTAACAAATATTAAGACCCAACAATGTGTTGACAACTAGACTCTAAGAATACCATGCCAAAAAAAAAAAAAATTGATAAGGAAAAATGAAAAAAATTGTATCTGAAAAGTGTACCTTTAAAAAGTCCAGAATAATTTTAATCAGAAAAAAATTAATGGCAGTAAAAAATTATGAGTTACAAACACTTGAGTAGTATGCTGGTAAAAAAAATCAATATATGGTGGCTCACGCCTGTAATCCCAGTGCTTCAGGAGGCCAAGGTGGGTAGATCACTTGAGGTCAAGAGTTTAAGACCAGCCTAGCCAACATGGTGAAACCCGGTCTCTACTAAAACTACAAAAATTAGCTGGGCATGGTGGCACGCGCCTGTAGTCCCAGGTACTTGGGAGCCTGAGGCCGCAGAATCACTTGAACCAGGAAGGCAGAGGTTGCAGTGAGACCAGATGGCACCTCTGCACTCCAGCCTGGACAACAGAGGGAGACTCTAAAAAATAAATAAAACATAAATCAATATATAATTGGGAAAATATAAGTATGTAACCATATAACTTCTAAATTTACTAAGCAAAAGCAGGATGAACTGCATACAAAACAGGTAAATCAACAATTTATTGGATTGTACAAGCACAGTATATTTGAACAAAACAAATCAGAGAGAGAGACAGAGAATTCTTATTGTTTCTTTGTTTTTGATTTTTCTTTTTAGCATATGGGAACATTTACAAAAATTAATTATGTTATACACCACCAAGGAAGTTTCAGTAACGTCCTATGAATCAACATGTAATAAAATGTGATTGCTAACTAAAGTGCAATAAAATTAGAAATCTATAACAATATAGAATTACTATAAGTTGCTATAAATTCTCATACATTATTATGTATTAATATACAATTGTATAACTGGAATGAAAAGCATATACTAAGTGACTATTTGTTTAAAGGTGAAATTAAGAAAAACTTGATGCTAAGTAACAATGAAAGCATAGTGTATCAAAATTTCAATATACAACTAAACCACATTTTTTTAAATAAAAATGACTGCACTAAGCATTCTATTCAAAAAGACCAAAAAGACACAATAGAGTATCCAAAAAATCACACAAACCCCTAAAACTGGTGCTTTGAAAAATCTCAGAACCTACACACATCCCTGGAGAAATTCTTTAAAGAAAAAGAAATTAGGTTGATTGAATATAACAAAAATACAGAAGGAAGAAATAGAAATAATTGTAGTACGCCAGGTTAAAAGCAATGAAAGGAAATCCTGAGCAATTCTTTTTCAGTCATAGTTATGGAAAGGAAACTCAGCCAAAACCTTTATTTGAAAATAAGAAAGAAGCCTGGGGGAAAATCATCTGTGTAAATAGCTAATTTTGTTATAAATTAATGAGAATTTCCAAGAGCTGAGACAGTAATGATGGGAAAACCAGTAAACGTTTTGAAAAGCTGCTCAAATATGTGCTATATAAAAGGAAGAATTATGCATAAAGATGATTTCCTCAAGTTTTCTCTCAATTGGGAAAATGGAATATTGCTTTGTTTACATTAATTGGAAGAAAGAAGGTGATTTATGGAAAAAGTAGGTCAAAGCTAATGTCTGCTTAAGTGTGCTGGGTTTTTTTGTGAAAATACATGTTCAATTAAAATTTTACTTTGAATTATGGGAAATTTTAGGATAGCACTTGAATTAGGAATGGTTGTACAAATATAGAGATATAACCTTAGAAATGAGACAGGAGTAAGCATGGAGACATGAAAAGCAATTAAGATGTTTCTGGAGAGAGCATAGAAAATGATAACCCAAAGAGAGCCAGAGAGAGACAGAATCATCAAGTTTCAGAAAAACTGGGGACAGAGGAAGAAGAGAAACGGAAAGACAAATAAAATCTCTTCGTGATATTTTAACAATATGTTTCCTAGAGGCCATTTGGAAAATACGATAAATCTATTTGATTCATGGAGAGTAGAGTTATTAAAGGTTAAAAAACCAGAAAATTCACATTATGTTTTTTTCAATATTGACGTATAAAAATGTGTTAGCTGCAATACAAGTGGTATTTATCACAGTGTTTTACTCTGCTGCCATTTGAAATCAAAATAAAATAACTATACTAAAGTTGAATCTTTACCATTACAGTAATTCAGAAAGCTAGCTCATTACTGAGAATTCCACTGAAGTCAAAGCAAAGAATGTGGCACCGTTTATATGTGCTTATTCCTCAAATATCAACAGAGTTTCACCCAACTGCTTATATAAAAGCCAGAAGTTCAACATACTATTTTTACCTCTGGCCTAGAACATACTTAATTCAACTTCATTCTGGATAAATACTATAAATGTTTCCTTTTGGGTGTGAAGCAAATGTGTTACTTTCATTCATTTGTCTCTTTTTAATACTCATTTCTCACATTCAAGGTCAGTAAGAAAATACAGGTCAGTTCCCATGACAATATGCATCTCCAAAATTCACATTTTATTCTCAAAATTCATATTTTATTAGGAGAAACCTAATAAAATAACAGTAAAATTGTTAAATCATCTATGCCACACAGAGAATTCTGCAATGAAGACTGGTTTTTCACTGTTTTAAATTTGAGCCCCAGTTTTTGTGCGCAGTTCTTGGTCGTAATAAATGAAACTGAGAAAAGTTCCTAGTGAAGATAAACTATTAAACTGATCACTAACCTTCCTTCTCAGGATTAGATTGCATTAGTTTACTGAATTACTTATCAGATGCTCTTACCTGAACTTTTTAAAGCTGTGTGAAGTGCTAGCAACCTGAGGTAATTTTCAACAGATACATTTTCATTTCTATCACAATTTATAAATATATTTTTACATAAATGCAATTTTAAATTGTTTATTTGACACAAAACAAATAACTAATATATAAGAGAAGGAAACACAACTAACTATATTAAGACCTAGACTATGCTCCTGAGTAATGTTTGGTAGAAACCAATGTACAAAACTAGAGGCAGGAAAAAACTCAAGACTTAATTTTCAGTTTTTCATTTACATTATAAGGAAAGTTTCTAACTGGCTTTTTGTTGTTTGCTAGTTGGGAAAAAAAAAGCCATGAAGGATTTTTTTTTTTTAATCATAGAAAAATACTGGATAATAATTGCATAGAATCAGAATAATAAGAGCCATTGATGACATATGATACATAATACTATTTCCATAAAGGATCTAATTCTGTAGTTTATATCTAAAGAGGAATGTATTGCACTCCAGCCTGGATGACAAGAATGAAACTCCATCTCAAAAAAAAAAAAAAAAAGGAATGTAGATAATAAAATAGGAAAACATCACCAATGTGTAAAAGTTGAAGAAATTGTTATTATTTAGATTTGAAAAGAAAATATAAGAAAATAACTCAGTGAAGAAGTATTGTTTGCCAAAAAGAACAGCCTAAATCTCTAAAATTACAAGGTAATTTTTAAGGATCAACTTGAAAAAAACACTAACAAAAGCTTTAAGAAACTTGAAATATACTTTAATAGTATTACTGGATAGAAGTATCTAAAGAGAGACTGTACTTTTTTGGGGTTTTGGGATAGAAATTTCTAAAAAGAGATGGGAGGTTTTTATGATTTAATTTCTCAGATTCATTTAAAAACCATGTTTGGCATTACTCAGACCACTTACTCTAGAATTTATGCTAAATTAGTTAAGGCAAAAGATAAGATTTGGTGGTGATTTTTCACAATTATTTTATAATAGTCTCTACTGTGATCCAAGCTCTTTCAGAATTTAAGAGTTTGGATATTGTTCAAAATAGTATTATGCTTTTTGTTTGCCTAGTGAGACATACAGATGGTTCTTGTTTTCTGAGTAATTTGTTGCGTAAACCTCTGCAGTCACAGTATTAGCTAGAAAACAGAAGTCCTCCCAAGACAAAAATATACACTAATGAATTCTCTGCTTATAAAATAAATCCCCACTTAAACATTAAATATTTCATCCTATGTAACACTAATGGCCATTCTCTTCTAATCTGTCTACATCTTTCTAGCTTGCATTTTTGCTGATCATCAGGTATTCTAAGCATACTGACCACAGTCAATCATGTGGTCAAATTATGCTTAAAGAAGTTAAGTGACTTTCCCAAGGTCACACAACTGTGAAGTAGACAGAGAAATGATATGACTCAATAGCTCACATGCTTTTTATACAAACATCAGTCATTTAGAAATATATCTGATGATTTTCAAATATTTATAAATTGTAACTGTGGTATTCTTAAATTACGTTTGCAACTTAAACATACCCAGCAATTTTGTTCATTTTCTCATATGAAAACACTTAGAATTTGCTCCATTGCCTATTATTTCTTCTCCCCAGATGTCTTTCCATGTATTCAAATTGGCCTAAACCGAGACTGTAGAGTAAGGCTTTCCCCCGCCCCCATAGTGACAGTGTCAATCATTCTGTTACTATTGCAGTTTCAGATTACACATACATTAGAGATAGTTGTAAAACACTCTTGACTCAGACCACATCTACAGTCAGCTGAGTACTACAGCTAAGCACTATATCCCTCATTCCATGTTTACTAAATTGGTTCACTGGAATAAATGCAAACTATTTTACCTTTTTCTAGTTAAAGATCGTCTTACTACACTTAGTCCATAATTCTCCTTTGATGATCCCTGTCTCTCCTGGTTAATTATCCAGAGAATTGAACAATATATCATTTTTTACTCCCAAAAGGTCAGGGCTGAAAACCTTTCAACAGTGCACTAGAGGTATTCATCTTGATTTATTACTACTGAAAAAAATTAACAATTGCTTTTTCAATCAGCTATAAATTATTTAAATAGACATCAATTTCAAATTTTTGAAATCCTTGTTTTTAAGAATAACACTATAATGCATCAGATATCTTGCTGGTAACACTATTTATAGTATCCCTTAATATTCTGGCGTAGTTGGTAATAAGATTCTAATATGATATTAATGTAACATGGCTTTTTCTTTATGACCCTAATTCTGGTTCCTACTGACCACAGCTTCCTACTCTACTTGCCCACAGATGTAATCTTAGCCACTCTAGAATTGTATGGATTTGGTGTTAAGCTCCTTTAATTAGCAGAATCTACCTGTTACTAAACTTGAAAATATTCTCAATATTAATCTCTTAGCAGCTTTGCAAAATTCTGTGCCAACCATCTGAGATTCTATATAGCATCAGCAATCTCATCTGCAAACATATTCATGCTCTGGAATTGTATTTTCCTTCATAGCGAAGATATAGACAAAAAGTTTATCTTTCTGTTGTCCTTCTCCAATGGCATCACTTGTTTTGATGGGTGTTTCAGATAGTAGCCATCTTCTGTGTGTAACTCTCAGTAGACTTTTTAGAACACCCTAGATCGCCTGTAATTTAAAGCATTTTTATTTCTGTGATCCTGCCATTTGCTGCTATTCTTTACTGCTCAGATCTGTCACTACTTTTTAGATATGGGGTCTCATTCTGTTGCCCACCTAGAGTGAAGTGGCGTGACCTCAGCTCATTGCAGCCTCCACCTCCAGGCTCAAGCAATTCTTCCACGTCAGCTTGCCAAGTAGCTGGGACTACAGACATACACCACCACACCTAAGTTTTGTATTTTTGGTAGAGATGGGATTTTTCAATGTTGCCCAGGCTGGTCTTGAACACTCGGACTCAAGCTATCCACCCACCTCAGCCTCCCTAAGTGGGATTACATGCCTGAGCCACAATGCCCAGTCTCTTTCATCCTTACTCAATTCTCAAAATAATCCCAGTTCCTTCAACCCTCATATTTTCCTCCTAAACCAAATGGTCTTTCCAGATAATGCTCTTTCAAAACTTTGACATCACATCCCTAAAGATGACCCTGGTGTTCAAGCTCAACAATCCCTTAAATTATGCAGTGCATTGATTGCTACCTATATAACAGGAGGAATTCAGGAAAAAATACCCTTTAGTCTTTCACTGAGAAACTATATAAACTATATAAATCATTCATTTTCAGAGGCTCAGTTTTCTATTTTATAAGATAAGTGAACTGCATTAGATGACAGCAAAGGTCGTGTCAACTCTAAGATTCCTTAAATTCTTTAAACATAGAAGACCACAAATCTGTGAATTAAGAACATGGCATCTAGAAACCATGGAATATCTGTAAAAAGCATCAAGAGGAAAATGAAACCAAATAACTAAACAAAAACAATGTGAATTACATGTACTGAGGATGGAGAGGAAAGCCAGCCAGACTAGAAAACAGGAAAATGAAAATAATATGTAGTTTGTGAATAAAAATTTGGAGAAAATAATCTGTTTTTTGAGAATTCCCACAGAGTGATTCAAGAGTTGACATTAATAAATGAATGAGGTGGACTTTAGGAGTCTTTTGATACCATACCGAGATCAAAACCCAGGAGCTGTGTCTCATGAAGGCAATGACTCCTGTTGCTTAATACCTTCACTTCTAGGGCAGTCATGTTCACAGATCCTAACCAATGGATTCTTCATTGCTTGTATGATAAATGTTTCACTCTCAATCCAGAGGATTTGAAGTCTCATGTATTTAAAGAATGCCTAGTCAAATTTCTGAGCTCTCAGAAGTTCCAAGTGGCCTGTTTCTTCACAACATAGCTCACCTGTAGTCTCCAATTCCTGGCAATTTGTTAATTTCTCTGAGTTCTGCTATCAGGAAAATCCACGTGCAGATTTGCCAAAAGCAAAATCTTGTCCAAGTGTTAGTGTTTGGCATGAGTATGGAAGATTCATACCACTTCCAGTCCACAGACCTGCTAACGAACTGTTGATTAAAAATAGTAACTATAATGTGTGACTCATTAAATATGAGGGTTCACTACAGTATGCCCTTTATATATAAATATGATTCAAGTATACCTTCAATAGAATTTAAAATATTTCCTAGGGCTGAAGCATGGGGATCACTTGAGGCCAGGGGTTTGTGACTAGCCTGGGAAACATAGTGAGACCCCGTCTCTACGAAAAAAAATCAAACTATTATCCAGGTGTGGTGATGTATGCCTGCAGTTCTAGCTACTCAGGAGGCTGAGGTGAGAGGATCACTTGAGCTAGGACTTCAAGGTTGCAGTGACCTATGATCATAGCACTGCACCCCAACCCAGGCAACAGAGCAAGACTCTGTCTCAAAAAACAAAATTAAAAATACTTCTAGGAATGGTGATTTTTTTTCTAAGTCACCAATAGTATCACAAATTCTCCCAACACAGCTGTTTTAGAATTGAGGGAATATATCTGAATATAGGTATGCCTCAGAGCCATTATTGCTGATTCAGTTTCAGATGATGACAGTGAAGCAGTTACATGAATTTTTTTGGTTTCCCAATGTATATAAAAGTTATTTTTATACTATACTGTAGTCTAAAAGTATGCATTTTATGTCTAAAAATAATGTACATATTTTAATTTTAAAATGCTTTATTGTTAAAAATTCTGGCAATCTGAGCCTTCAGTGAGCCCTAATCATTTTCCTGGTGGAGGGTCTTGCCTCAGTGTTGGTTGCTGACTGATAGGATGCTGGTTGTCAGAGAGGGGGATGGCTCTGGAAATTTCTTAAAATTAGACAACAATTAAGTTTGCTTCACTGAATGACTTCCTTTCATTAAACATGTGTCTGTAGTATGCGATGCTGTTTGATAGTATTTCACCAATCGTAAAACTTTCCTAATAGGAATCAATCCTCTCAAACTCTGCCACTGCTTTATCAGCTAAGTGCATGTCATATTCTAAATCCTTTGTTGTCATTTCAGCAATGTTTACAGTGTCTTCATCAGTAGACTTCATCTCAAGAAACCACTTTCTTTGCTCATGCTTAAGAAGCAACTCCTTATCTGTTCAAGTTTGATCATGCACTTGCAGTAATGTGTTGACACCTGGAGGCTCCCCTTCTAATTCTAGTTCTCTTGCTGTTTCTGCCACTTCTGCAATTACTTCCTCCGCTGAAGTCTTAAACCCCTCAAAGAGGGGAGAAATCAACTTCTTCCAATCTCCTGTTAATGTTAATATTATGAATTCCTCCCCTCAATTATGAATGTTCTTAATGGTGCCATTATACAATAGTGAATTGTTATATGCAGGTTTTGAATTTACTTTGCCCAGATCCATGAAAGGAATTGCTATCTTTGGCAGCTATAGCCTTACAAAATCCTTACAAAATGTTTCTCTTAAATGATAAGACTTCAAAGTCAAAATTACTCCTTAACCTAGGGGTCACAGAATGGATGCTGTTAGAAGGCTTGAAAACAACAATCTCCTTGTACATCTCCATCAGAGCTCTTGGCTGACTGGGTGAATTGTCATTAGCAGTGATATTTTGAAAGGAATCTTTTGTTCTGAGCAATAGGTCTCAACAGTGAGCTTAAAGTATTCAGTAAACTATGCTGCAAACAGATGTGCAGTCATCCAGGTCTCTTGTTCCATTTATAGACAACAGGCAGAGTAGATTCAGCATAATAAACCTTAAGGGCACTAGGATCTTTGGAAGGTAGATAAGCACTGGCTTCAACTTAAAGTCATCAGCTTCATTGGCCCCTAAAAAGAGAGTCAGTCTGTCCTTTGAAGCTTTGAAGCCAGTCATTGTCTTCTCCTCTCTAGCTGTGAGGGTCCCAGGTGGCATCTGGTTCCAATAGAAGACTGTTTCATCTACACTGAAAATCTGTTGTTTAGTGTATCCACCTTCATCAATTATCTTATCTAGGTCTTCTGGATAGCTTACTACAGCTTCCGTGTCATCACTTGCTGCTTCACCTGCACTTTTATGTGGATAGGGCTTCTTCGCCTGAACCTCATAAACTAACCTCTGCTTGCTTCCAATTTTAATTTACAGCTTCTTCACCTCTCTAAGCTTTCATGAAATTGAAGAGTTAGGATCTTGCTGTAGATTCGGTTTTGGTTTAAGGAAATGTTGTGGCTGCTTTGACCTATGCAGACCACTCAAACTTTCTCCATATTTGCAATGTCTGTTTTGTTTTCTTATTTATTGTTCATGTGTTCAGTGGAGCAGCACTATTAATTTCCTTCAAGAACTTTTCTCTGCCATAGCAACTTAGTTAACTGTCAGGTGCAAGAGGCCTACCTTTCATCCTGTCTAAGCTTCCAACATGCCTTTCTCACTAAGCTTAATCATTTCTAGCTTTTGATTTAAAGTGAGAGATGTGTTACTTTTCCTTTCACCAAACACTTAAAGGCTGTTTTAGTAATTAATTGGGCAATAATTTGCCATCATGTAGGGTTGCAGTTTGTAGCACCCCAAAACAATTACAACAGTAACATCAAGGACCACTGACCACAGATCATTATAACAGATATCATAATAATGACAAAGTTTGAAATATTATGAAAATTACCAAAATATGACACAGAGACATGAGGTGACCACGGATTGTTGGAAAAATGAAGCCATTAGACTTGCTTGATGTAGGGTTGTAACAAATCTTTAATATATTTGTAAAATATTCAATATCTACAAAGCACAATTTAAAAAAAGCAAAATAAAGCAAGCTATGCCTGCAGTAAAGACACAGAAAACAGAAAATGGTAAAAAAATTTTCTGGATATACTTAACTTGCTCATTTGTGATTAAAACCTCATCTTCTGTCTAATTACAATCACTGTTTCTGACATCTCCATTAGAAAACAACCATAATATATCCTTGAGATGTGTAAACTCTGTACCTTGAGTTAGTTTATCATTTTTACCTGATATAAATCAGAGATACTTAACAATTTATAAATTAGAACACAGAAAACAGAAAAATCCTGGCAGTGTGGATTACAATACAATTGAATGATTTAACAAATATTAATTCTTTAAAACATTATAAGGATAAACAGTACAATTTTGAAGTTCTGGTTTCTTTGTGATGAGCAACTTAAGACCTGCTGTACTTCAACTAATATGCCTTAAATACTTGTTAAGTGATCCTTCTATCCGAAGGATATATCACATACTAACTTAGAATTTTATTATTATAGTAGTTCTCATAACAATATACTAGGAAACAATGCTTTGCTGTATAATTCTATTACACAGCTATGATTTTGCTATGTAATTATATTTTAAGGTGAAACAGAATAATATGGAGTTACTTCCAATTCTTTGGACATCTTTCTGTACCAATGTCATTTTCATTGTAGGTATACTTGATATTATAGGCTTTGGTTGTGTGTAAAACATCAGCTATCTTTTGCCTTATCTGGCAGTATTATTTTCTGTTAAAAGTTTTTAAAGTAAGTTTTAAAAAGTAATTATAAGTGCTCTGAGACCTGAAAGGAACAATGTGATTTTATGTATATGGCAAATTATACAATAACAAATGATTTACAGTAATGTCTTGGTTTCTGTCAAGAGTAGCCTGCATCCGTTTTTATTATACTACGTATTAAATGTGAATTTGAGTGTTTGAAATCTGTCCCTGCCATGCTAATTACCTCTCTCAAGCACTTCAGTAAACGTATTACAATAATAGACATTTTATATTTCACCTTGTGGAGGAGTTGCACACAAAATATATAATTTTATTCTCTGATGTTTAAGCTATCCAATAATGTTAAAATTTTAATTTTATAGTATTACAAAGACTTTTTCATTATAATACTCTTCAAATGCTTCCAGCAATATGAATTTGAAATGGATCTTCTTGCTAATATTATGCAGTGCTTTCTTCTCTTTGATTAGCATAGGTTTGGCTTCTTATAAATAAATAGTGGTATTGAAAAATCAGACACTAAAAATCCCAAGACCATGCAGGATATGGTGGCTTACACTTGTAATCCCAGTAATTTGGGCGGCTGAAGCAGGAGCATTGCTTGAGCCCAGGAGTTTGAGACCACCCCAGGCAACATAATGAGAATCCTATCTCTACAAAAAATTTAAAAACCCATAAAAGTAGCTGGCATGGTGACGAAATATAGTCCCAGCTACTTGGGAAGATCATTTTTGCCCAGGAATTCAATGCTGCATTGAGCCATGCTTCACTGTACTCCAGCCTGGGCAACACAGTGAGACACTATGTCTAATATATATATGTATATATATATATATATGTATATATACACATATATGTATATATATATATATGTGTGTGTGTACATCATATATATATGTGTGTGTGTGTACATCATATGTATACACGCACACACACACGCACATACATAAGCCTAGTCAAAGGATTATTGCCTTACTATTCTCTATTCAAAATATTACACAACTTTCAGATATTGCCAAAGTGGTTTGTCTCACAGTGTCTGTTATGATTTGGGTCCTATTTAGTGAATTGATTATTTCACAAATTTGAACAGATCTGAACCTCCAACATTCTGGGAGGCAGACACAGAATGTTTTCTAACAACTTGAAGTTTATTCACAGGGCCCTCTTAAAACCTCTCCTGCAGTGAAATCCAACAAATCACAATGCCTTTCCTCATTAAAACGGGCTCAGGGTCAGATCATTTTCTGATTTTAACATGAAATTTCTCACAAAAACTTTAAACTTTGTATTGTCAAAGTGTGGCAATTTTGTGACATTTCAATAAATATGAACAAAGTTATTGTTGTATTTGTCATTTAGAAGAGCAGTTAGGGTCACAAATTGTATATCCACACTTTTCTGAAGACAAAGGGGGAAACTTTCAGTCTGTGATATATGTTAAAGTGTCTCATAAAATAATGGTTATAGGTCAGTTATACCAGAAGTTTTAGAGAAAATGTAATTACTAAGAAGATATTTAATTTACTAGGCCAATAATTTAAATGAAACCACATGTAATAGCCTGATTTATTGTAAGAGTATTCAAATGAAATGCACAAATTATAAATAAAAATGTTTTAGTTAAATACATTTTGACATAGCAGTTGTTCCTTGTCAGGTCAATAAAATTTATTTGAGCAATATTTCTCCTAGCAATAGTTAGCATGTGCCAGGAGTGAGCATTTTCTTCCTTCTGCTTCTTAAATTCCAGCTGCTAAGAACATAAGCATTTGCAAACTGGGTCAAACTAGAAATCTCTCTGTGTCCACCCCAACCCTTCCTAACTTTTGAGATAGCTAGATGAAATATGTTTTCATTTACTTTTAAAACAAAATGTGAATCTAAAATTTGTTAATAAATCTTTAAACTCATTTTCAACTGAGGTATGTTCACAGCCCACATTCTCCCTTTAATAAGTGCTTCTTTTCTGTTACCCATTGTATAAAGTATTATATAACCTCTTTTCTTGTGTGTGGTGTTTTAAGCTATGTTTAAACAAACCCAAGATTTTATGATTTTAAAAAGTGATAATGTAATAAATTTGAATGATTTCTTCAAAATTAGTATGTTTTTGCTAGGAAATTTGAATAGAAACTGAGAAACAAACAAAAATGAATGCATTAGTAGCCTCTACTCACAATCTTCCTCTCTAGCCTTAGCAAACTTTGCCTCATTGCCAGTTCCCTTTTATTTTTTCTTCCTTTCTCTCTCTGTTATATATATGCATTTGTGTTTGTCTCTATGAATATGTATGTGTGTATATTCATATAGTACACATACTATATGAATGATAAATTCAAAAGATATTTCACCCAAAAATGCAGTAAATTTAAAAACATTTTTGTACCAAACTCATATTAACATTGACATTTTATATCAGATTTAAGGTTTTTTATCTAATCTGATGGACATAAAATTGTATTTTATTGTATTTTCATCTTCTTTAGTTTGAGCTTTTTTCCCCCTGCATACTTAGTAAACATTGCTGTTTCTTCTGTAACTTGCCTGTTTAAACCTTTAACATAGAATTATCTTTTCATTTTTATTATATTATATTGTATTTATTACCTTATTTTCCATATATTATTCACATTTCAACTTTACTATCACTTTCATAGTAAAGTTTTAAATATACACATAATAAAATTTATGCTTTTCTTAATAAATTATGCCTTATACATGGCAATATTTCAAAAATATTATTATGTATTTTAATCCAGAACTTTTATAGCACAAATTATGTTTACATTTTAAATACAATTAGATTTTATTTTTGCATCACTCCTTTTTCTAAGTGGATAGAAATTTTTCCCATCATCATTTATTAAAACTTTGCCATGATAATTTAAAACCACATTTTTTAATGATATTGATTATTCCTATCCATGAGCATGGGATATTTTTCCATTTGTTTGTGTCGTCTCTGATTTCTTTGAGGAGTGTTTTGTAATTCTCACTGCAGAGATTTTTCTTTCACCTCCCTGGTTAGCTGTATTCCTAGGTATTTTATTCTTTTGGGGCCAATTGTATATAGAATTGCCTTTCTGATTTGGTTTTCAGTTTGGCTGTTGTTGATGTATAGGAATGATGGTGATTTTTGTGCATTGATTTTGTATCCTGAAACTTTGCTGAAGTTGTTTATCAGCTGGAGGAGCTTCTGAGCCAACACTATGGAGTTTCCTAAATATAGAATCATGTCATCAACAAACAGAGATAGTTTGACTTCCCCTCTTCCTATTTGGATGTTCTTTATTTCTTTCTCTTGCCCGATCACTATGGCTAAGACTTTCAATACTATGTTGAATAGAAGTGGCGAGAGAGGACATTCATGTCTTGTGCCAGTTTTCAAGAGGAATGCTTCCAGCTTTTGACCATTCAGTATAATTTTGGCTTCAGGTTTGTCACAGATGGCTCCTATTATTCTGAGGTATTTTCTTTCAATACCTAGTTTATTGAGAGTTTTTAACATGAAGCGGTGTTGAATTTTATGAAAAGCTTTCTCTGAGTCTATTGAGATAATCATGTGGTTTGTCTTTGGTTCTGTTCACATGATGAATTACATTTATTGATCTGCATATGTTGAACCAACCTTGCATCCTGGGAATGAAGCCTATTGATCATGGTGGATTTGCTTTTTGATGTGCTGCTGGATTCATTTTGAAATTATTTTGTTGATAATTTTTGTTCCAATGTTCATGAAGGATATTGGCCTGAAGTTTTCTTTTTTGGTTGTGTCTTTGCCAGGTTTTGGCATATAACGAGCTGGGGAGGAGACTCCACCTCAATTTTATAGGAAAGCTTCTGTAAAAATGGTACCAGCTCTTCTTTGTACATCTGGTAAAACTCAGGACTACCATTCTGTGAATCCATCATCTCCTGAGCATTTTTTTTTTGGTAGTCTACTTATTACTGATTCAATTTTGGAGCTTGTTATTGATCTGCTTGGTGAATCAGTTGTCTTATGAAGCTGTATGTGTCCAGGAATTTGGGCATCCCTTCTAGGTTTTCTAGTTTGTGTGCATAGAGGTGTTTATACTAGTTTCTGACGGTTCTTTTTTTTTCTGTGGGCTCAGTAGTAACATTCCCTTCATCGTTTCTAATTGTATTTATTTGGACCTTCTCTCTTTTCTTATTTATTAGTCTAGCTAGTGGCCTATGTTTTATTAAGGTTTTAAAAAATAACTCATGGATTCATTGATCTTTTGATTTTTTTTGTGTGACTTGATTTCCTTCTGTTCCACCCTGATCTTTGTTATTTATTGACTTCTTCTAGCTTTGGAGTTGATTTGTTTTTGCTTCTCTAATTCTTTCAGTTGCAAAATTAGGTTGATAATTTGAGATCTTTCCAACTTTTTGATGTGGACACTTAGTGCTATCAATTTCCCTCTTAATACTAAGTTAGCTGTGTCCCAGACATTCTGGTATGTTGTATCTTTGTTCTCATTATTTTCAAAAAATTTTATTTCTGCCTTAATTTTATTATTTACCCCAAAGTCATTCAGGAGCACCTTGTCTAATTTTCATGTAATTGCATGCTTTTGAACAATTTTCATACTGTCGACTTCTGTTTTTATTGCACTGTGGTTCAAGAGTATGTTTGGTACAGTGTCATTACTTTTAAATTTGTTGAGAATCATTTTATGTCCAATTACATGGTCAGTTTTACAGTATGTGCCATGTAGTGAAGAGAATGGTATATGTTCCGTTGGTTTTGGGTGGAGTGCTGTAAAGGTCCATCAGATCCATTTGGTCCAATTTTGAGTTTACATCCTGAATGTGTTTTTTACTTTTCTGACTTGATGATTTGGCTAATATGGTCAATGGAGTGTTGAAGTCTCCCACTATTATTGTGTGGAAGTCTATGCCTCTTTGTAGGTCTCTAAGAACTTATTTTACAAATCTTAGTGCTCCTATAGTAGGTGCATATATATTTAGGATCGTTAGGTCTTCCTGTTGAATTGAACACTTTACCATTATGTAATGCTTTTCTTCATCACTTTTTATCTTTATTGGTTTTAAATCTGTTTGGTCTGAAATTAGGATTGCAACTCTTTCTTTTTCTGTTTTCCATTTGCTTGGTAGATTTTCCTCCTTCTCTTTATTTTGAGTTCACAAGTGACATGCTATTAGGTCTTGTTTTTTGTTTGTTTGTTTGTTTTGTTTTGTATTGCTTTTTAATCCTGCTTGCCATTCTGTGCCTTTTAAATGGGGCTTTTAGCCCATTTACATTCAAGGTTAGCCCAAAGCAACTTACATTTTCAATGCTATTTCTATAAAATTATCAATGACATTCTTCACAGAACCAGAAAAATATTTTTAAATTCATATAGAACCAAAGAAGATCCAGAATAGCCAAGGCAATTCTAAGCAAAATATAGAGGTATCATGCTACCTTCCTTCAAACTATACTACAAGGCTAGAACAACCAAAAAAGCAGGATACTGGTACAAAAACAGACACATAGACCAACTGAACAGAATAGAAAGCCCAGAAAGAAGACCAAACTTCTATGACCATCTGATCTTTGACAAAGCTGTCAAAAACAATCAATGAGGAAATGATTCCCTATTCAATAAATGGTTCTGGGATAACTGGCTAGTCATATGCAGAAGATTGAAGCCAAGCCCCTTCCTTACACCATATACAAAAATCAACTCAAGATGGGTTAAATATTTAAAGTTAAAACCCAATACTATAAAAACCCTAGAAGATAATTTAAGAAATACCATCCTGGACATAGCAACAGTCAAAGATTTTATGACAAAGACACCTAAAACAATTGCAATAAAAGCAAAAATTGACAAGTGGGGTCAAATTATATTTCAGAGTTTCTGTATAGTAGAAGAGACTATCAACAGAATGAACAGACAGCCCACAAAATGAGAGAAAATATTTGCAAACTATGCATCTGACAAAGGCCTAAAACCCAACATCTATAAGGAATTTAACAAATTTATAATAAAAGAACATACAACCCCATTAAAAAGTGGGCAAAGGACATGAACTGACACTTTTCAAAAAAAGACAAGTAGCCAGAATATTTTTCCATATTAAAAAAAAGTTCAACATCACTGACCATCAGAGAAAGTCTAACATCACTGACCATCATCAAGTCAAAACTATGAGATACCATCTTAACGCTGGTCAAAATGGCTATTACTAAAAAGTCAAAAAATACAAAAAATAGCAGATGCTGGTGAGATTGTAGAGATAAGGGAATACTTATACACTGTTAGTGGGAGTGTAAATAAGTTCAACCATTGTGGAAAGCAGTATGGCCATTCCTCAAATAACTAAAAGCAGAATTACCATTCAACCCAGCAATCCCATTACTGGGTATATACCCAGAGGAATATAAATCATTGTACCATAAAGGTACATGCACACGAATGTTCATTCCCTCACTATTCACAACAGCAAAGACTTGAAATCAACCTAAATGCCCATCAGTGATAGACTGAATAAAGAAAATGTGGTATATATAAAACAGGGAATACTATGCAGCCATAAAAAAGAACAAGATTATGTATTTTGTGGGAACATAGATGGAGTTGGAGCCTATTATCCTTAGGAAACTAATGCAGGGAGAAAAAACCAAATACCTCATGTTCTCACTTATAAATGGAAGCCAAATGATAAGAACTTATGAACCCAAAGAAAAGAACAACAGTCTAGAGACCTTTGGCAAGATGGTCGTTTAGGAACAGCTCAGAATTGCAGCTCCCAGTGAAAGCAGAGAGGGTGAGTGGACGCCCCATTTTTATTGCCCACAGACTAGGCAATTCCCAGGCGGAGGAGCTCCACAGGTCACCAGCGCAGCTGTTTCAGCAAGCGTGGCTGGGCCGGCTGGTGCCACTGCTTTGTCCCGCGCAGCTGCTTTGTCGGCGCCCCGGAGCAGCTGTTCTCCATACAAAATACACCCGTCTGGGTGCCCTTTTGGCTGGCGATTGGAGCCACGGGAAGTCGCCCATTCGTCTGTTTAAAAAGGGGACTGAGCAGGGAACCAGGACAGTAGATTGCAGGGCAAAAAAAAAAAAAAAAAAAAAACGCCACAAACCTCAGTGCCGCTGTTTAAGCCAGTGCAGTGAGTGGCCGCAGGGGAAAACAAACAGAACCTGGTGCCTCTTCAACAGGCGACTAGAACACCAACTTAAAAAAGGCTCTGAGGCAGGGAGACGGGTGATCAGGCTCAGTTGGTCCCACCCCCCACAAAAGAACAGCAATCAGAAACTCTGGATTGAGAGTTTCATAGCAAGCGCAGCTGAACCTGGGATGGTCCAGCTCTGTGGGGGAGGGGCGTCCGCCATTACCGAGGCAGCCCGCCATTGCTGAGGCAGCCCGCTGTTGCCAAGGCAACCCGCCACAGCAGAGAGACTCTGCCTCAACAGAGGCGGGCCACCATCGCCAAAGCAGTTCTAACTACACCCATATAAACAGGACTGCAGGGAAGTTCACTCGGCAGCTGGGCGGAGCCCACAGCAGCTCAGCAAAGCAGCAAAGCCTCTACAGGCAGACAGTGACTAGGCTGCCTACTTGCTGGGCAGGGTAGGTCTGAAGGAAAAAAAAAAAGAAGGCAGCAGCATAACGGAAACTCATAAAGAAAGCCCTAAATCCCTGAGACAGAGCACCTGGGAACAAAAAGCAGTTTATAAGCTCTGCTGCAGCAGACCTAAACCTACCTGCTCAGCAGCTCTGAATGAACAACAGAGCTCACAGCTCACCATTTGAGCTCCTATAAAGAAGAGACCATCTCCTCAAGCAGCTCCCTGACCCCTATATATCCAAAGAGACACCTCATAAAGGAGAGATCAGATTGACACTAGGCGAGTATCCTTCTGGGTCAAAGATAGCAGAAGAAGAAAACTGGTAACAACCCTTACTGTTCAGCAGCTGCTGCAGGTGAACCCCAGGCAAGCAGGGCCTGGAGTGAACCTCAGCAGAACTACAGCAGAGGGACCAGACTGTCAGAAGGAAAACCAAGAAACAGAAATAACTTCATTATCAACAAACACAACGTCAATCTGAAAGATTTGAGACCCAATCTGAAAGCCAGCAACTACAAAGTCGACAGGTGGATAAATCCTTAAAGATGGGAAGAAACCAGTGCAAAAAGGATGAAAACACCCGAAACAAGAACACCTCTCCTCCTACAAGGGATCACAACTCCTCACCAGCAAGGGAACAAGGTTGGAGGGAGAACGAGTGTGAAGAAATGACAGAATCAGGCTTCAGAAGGTGGGTAGTAAGAAATTTCTGTGAACTTAAAGAGCATGTTCTAACCACATGCAAAGAAACTAAGAACCTTGAAAAAAGATTTGACGAAATGCTAACGAGAATGGACAAAATAGAAAGGAATATAAGTAAATTGATGGAGCTGAAAAATGCAACACGAGAACGTTGTGAAGAATGCACAAGTATCAACAGCCAAATTGACCAAGCAGAAGAAAGGATATCAGAGGTTGAAGATTAACTCAATGAAATAAAATGGGAAGGCAAGACTGGAGAAAAAAGGGTAAAAAGGAATGAACAAAATCTCCAAGAAATGTGGGACTATGTGAAAAGACCTAATCTACGTTTGATAGGCGTACCTGAATGCGACGAAGAGAATGAATCCAAGCTGGAAAATACTCTTCAGGATATTATCCAGGAAAACTTCCCCAACCTAGCAAGGCAGGCAAACATTCAAGTCCAGGAAATACAGAGAACACCACAAAGATATTCGTCAAGAAGAGCAACCCCAAGGCACATAATCGTCAGATTCACCAGGGTCGAAATGAAGGAGAAAATACTAAGGGCAGCCAGAGAGAAAGGTCGGGTTACCCACAAAGGGAAGCCCATCACACTCACAGCAGATCTCTCAGCAGAAACCCTATAAGCCAGAAGAGAGTGGGGGCCAGTATTCAACATCCTTAAAGAAAAGAACTTTCAACCCAGAATCTCCTATCCAGCCAAACTAAGCTTCATAAGTGAAGGAAAAATAAAATCCTTTGGGAACATGCAAGTACTCAGAGATTTCGTCACCACCAGGCCAGCTCTACAAGAGCTCCTGAAAGAGGCTCTACACATATAAAGGAACAACAAGTACCAGCTCAACTAAAGGGCAAAACACCCAGCTAGCACCAAAATGGCAGTATCAAATTCGCACATAACAATATTAACCCTAAATGTAAATGGACTAAATGCCCCAATCAAAAGACACACACTGGCAAATTGGATAAAAAGACAAAACCCATCAGTGTGCTGTATCCAGGAAACCCATCTCACATGCAAGGATACACAAAGGCTCAAAATAAAGGGATGGAGGAAGATGTACCAAGCAAATGGAGAGCAAAAAAAAAGCAGGAGTTGCAATTCTCATCTCTGATAAATTAGACTTTAAAGCAACAAAGATCATAAGAGACAAAGAGGAACATTACATAATGGTAAAAGGATCAATGCAACAAGAAGCGCTAACTATCCTAAATATATACGCACCTAATACAGGAGCACCCAGATATATAAGGCAAGTTCTTAATGACTTACAAAGAGACTTAGACTCCCACACAATAATAGTGAGAGACTTTAACACCCCATTGTCAACATTAGACAGATCAACCAGACAGAAAATTAACAAGGATATCCAGGACTTGAACTCAGACCTGGACCAAGCAAACCTAATAGACATTTACAGAACTCTCCACCCCAAATCCACAGAATATACATTTTTCTCAGCACCACATCACACCTACTCTAAAATTGGCCACGAAATTGGGAGTAAATCATTCATCAGAAAATGCAAAACAACAGAAATCATAACAGTCTCTCAGACCACAGTGCAGTCAAGTTAGAACTCAGAATTCGAAAACTAACCCAGAACCGAACAGCTTCATGGAAACTGAACAACTTGCTCTTGAATGTTGACTAGATAAACAATGAAATGAAGACAGAAATCAAGATGTTCATCGAAACCAACGAGAATGAAGACACAACATACCAGAATCTCTGGGACACATTTAAAGCAGTCTCTAGAGGAAAATATATAGCAATAAGTGCCCACATGAGAAGCAAGGAGAGATCAAAAATTGACACTCTATCGTCAAAACTGAAAGAGCTAGAGGAGCAAGATCAAAAAAACTCAAAGTCTAGCAGAAGACAAGAAATAGCTAAGATCAGAGCAGAACTGAAGGAGATAGAGACACAAAAAACCCTTCAAAAAATCAATAAATCCAGGAGCTGGTTTTTTGAAAAGATCAACAAAATAGACAGACCACTAGCCAGATTAATAAAAAAGAAAAGAAAGAATTACCAAATTGATGCAATAAAAATGATAAAGGGGATATCAGCACAGATTCCACAGAAACTCAAACCATCATCAGAGATTATTATAAACAACTCTATGCACATAAACTAATAAACCTGGAAGAAATGGATAAATTCCTGGACACTTGCCTCCTCCCAAGCCTAAACCAGGAAGAAGCTGAAACCCTGAACAGACCCATAACAAGGTCTGAAGTTGAGGCAGCAATTAAGAGCTTACCACCCAAATAAAGCCTAGGTCCAGATGGGTTCACAGTCGAATTCTACCAGACATACAAAGAGGAGCTGGTACCATTCCTTCTCAAACTATTCCAAACAACACTAAATGAGGGAATTCTTCCCAAATCATTTTATGAGACCAACATCATCCTGATTCCAAAACCCAGCAGAGACTCAACAAGAAAAGAAAACTTCAGGCCAATATCCATGATGAACATAGATGCAAAAATATTCAATTAAATACTGACAAGCCGATTGCAACAGCACATCAAAAAGCTTGTCCACCATGATCAAGTAGGCTTCATCCCGGGGATGCAAGGCTGGTTCAACATACACAAGCCTATAAACGTAATTCACCACATAAACAGAACCAAAGACAAAAACCACATGATTATCTCAATTGATGCAGAGAAGGCCTTTGACAAAATACAACAGCCCTTTATGCTAAAAACCTTCAATAAGCTAGGTATTGATGGAACGTATCTCAAAATAATAAAAGCTATTTATGACAAACCAACAGCCAACATCATACTGAATGGGCATAATCTGGAAGCATTCCCTTTGAAATGTGGCACCAGACAAGGATGCCCTCTCTCACCACTGCTATTCAATATAGTATTAGAAGTTCTAGCCAGAGCAATCAGGCAAGAAAAAGAAATAAAGGGCATTCAAATAGGAAAGGAGGAAGTCAAATTGTCTGTATTTGCAGACGACATGATTGCATATCTAGAAGACCCCATCGTCTAGCCCCAAATCTCCTGAGACTGATAATCAAGTTCAGCAAAGTCTCAGGATACAGAATCAATGTGCAAAAATCACATGCATTCCTACACACAAATAACAGACTTAAAGATAGCCAAATCAAGAACAAACTTCCATTCACAATTGCCACAAAGAGAATAAAATACCTAGGAATACAACTAACAAGGAACACAAAGGACCCCTTCAAGGAGAACTACAAGCCACTGCTCAATGAAATAAGAGAGGACACAAACAGATGGAGAAACATTCCATGTTCATGGTTAGGAAGAATCAATATCGTGAAAATGGCCATACTGCCCAAAGTAATTTACAGATTCAATGCTATCCCCATCAAGCTACCAATGACCTTCTTCGCAGAACTGGAAAAAACCACCTTAAACTTCATATGGAACCAAAAGAGAGCCCGCATAGCCAAGTCAATTCTAAGCAAAAAGAACAAAGCGGGAGGCATCACATTACCAGACTTCAAACTATACTACAAGGCTACAGTAATCAAAACAGCATGGTACTGGTACCAAAACAGAAATATAGACCAATGGAACAGAACAGAGGTCATGGAGGCAACACAACATATCTACATCCATCTGATCTTTGACAAACCAGACAAAAACAAGCAATGGGGAAAGGATTCCCTGTTCAATAAATGGTGTTGGGAAAACTGGCTAGCCATGTGCAGAAAGCAGAAACTGGACCCCTTCCTGACACTTTACACTAAAATTAACTCAAGATGAATTAAAGACTTAAACATAAGACCTAACACCATAAAAACCCTAGAAGAAAATCTAGGCAAAACCATTCAGGACATAGGCGTAGGCAAGGACTTCATGACCAAAACACCAAAAGAATTGACAACAAAGCCAAAATAGACAAATGGGACCTAATCAAACTCCACAGCTTCTGCACAGCAAAAGAAACAGTCATTAGAGTGAATTGGCAACCAACAGAATGGGAAAAAGTTTTTGCAGTTTACCCATCTGACAAAGGGCTGATATCTAGAATTTACAAAGAACTAAAACAGATTTATAAGAAAAAAACTAACAAGCCCATTCAAAAGTGGGCAAAGGATATGAACAGGCACTTTACAAAAGAAGACATACATGAGGCCAACAAACATAGGAAAAAATGCTCATCATCACTGGTCATCAGAGAAATGCAAATCAAAACAACATTGAGATACCATCTCACGCCAGCTATAATGGCAATCATTAAAAAATCTGGAGACAACAGATGCTGGAGAGGATGTGGAGAAATAGGAACACTTTTGTACTGTTGGTGGGAGTGTAAATTAGTTCAACCATTGTGGAAGACAGTGTGGCGGTTCCTCAAGGACCTAGAAATAGAAATTCCATTTGACCCAGCAATCCCATTACTGGGTATATATCCAAAGGATTACAAATCGTTCTACTATAAGGACACGTGCACACGAATGTTCATTGCAGCACTGTTTACAATAGCAAAGATCGGGAACCAACCCAAATGCCCATCGACGATAGACTGGATAGGGAAAATGTGGCACATATACACCATGGAATATTATGCAGCCATCAAAAACGATGAGTTTGTGTCCTTTGTAGGGATATGGATGAACCTGGAAATCATCATTCTCAGCAAACCGACAGAAGAGCAGAAGATCAAACACCGCATGTTCTCACTCATAGGCGGGTGTTGAACAATGAGAACACATGGACACAGGGAGGGGAGCACTACACACTGGGGTCAGTTGGGGAGAAATAGGGGAGGGACGGTGGGGGGTGTGGAGCTGGGGAGAGATAGCAAGGGGAGAGATGCCAGATGTAGGTGATGGGGAGGAAGGCAGCAAATCACACTGCCACGTGTGTACCTATGCAACAACTTTGCATGTTCTTCACATGTACCCCAAAACCTAAAATGCAATAAAATAAAAAAAAAAAAAGAACAACAGTCTACTTGATGCGGGAGAGTAGGAGAAGTGAGAGGAGCAAAGATAACAATTAGGTAATGGGCTTAATACCTAGGTGCTGAAATAATATGTACAACAAAGCCCTGTGACAGGTGTTTACCTATATGACAAACCTTCAATTGTAGCCTTAAATCTAAAATTTAAAACTGAATAAGTAAAAAATAAAAACTACATAATAAAAAGTATCATTTTTACCTGAAATTTCCAACTATAGGTCAGATTTTGAACTCCGTTTTGAGCCATTTATCTAAATTGTCCATTCCTAAGTTTATTTAAATACATTATTGTGAAAATGTTATTCTCTCAGAATTAAACCATAATTTCAATGCAACGTAAATAAAAATCCTAATGTGATTTTCAATTGGATATTAATCTGAAATATAGAAATTTATACATGACAAAGGTAGTTTTGAAAATAATAAAGAAGTAGGCCTTTCTAACAGAGGACAAAATATACAAATAAAGCTATAGTGTTTAAATAACTTCTAAGTCCATGTGTGAACATTTTGCTCCCACTTATAAGTGAGAACATGCAGTATTTGTGTTCTGTGCCTGACTTTATTTATTTAAGATAACAGCCTCCAGTTACATCTATGTTGATGCAAAAGACATAATTTAATTCCTTCTTTATGGCTGAATAGTATTCCATTGTGTATATATTTCACATTTTCTTTATCTGGTCATCCACTGATGGACATCAATGGTTTGAAATCTGTTTTGTCTGAAATTAGGATTACAACTCTTGCTTTTTTCTGTTTTCCATTTGGTTGTTAGATTTTTCTCCATCACTTTATTTTGAACCTATGAGTGTCATTAACTGTGAAACAGATCAGGTCTTTCCTTTTTCTTTTATTATTATTATTATTATTTTTTTTTTTGCTAATCCAACTAGCCACTGTGCCTTTTCAGTGAGGCATTTAGACTGTTTACAATCAAAGTTAGCCCAAAGCATTTTATATATTCATAAATAATTCATATCTTTGCTATTGTGAATAATGCTTCAAAACATATGGACAGAGTGTAGAATGAGAGACAGTGAAAACTCAGAAGGCTGACAGGGTGGGAACAGGAGGAGGCTGAGAAGTTACTGAATGGATAAAATGTACATTATTTGGGTAATGGGTACTCTAAAAGCCCTGGCTTCAATGCTGTGCATCTGTGCATGTAACAATATTACACTTATACTTCATAAATTCATGCAAAATAAAAAGAAGGTAGGCTTCTGAGGCCTTTTCTGCATCTCTCAAGATTACATCTACATCTTATTTTGCTGTTACACAGATGTTCATATTGCTATGGTTCATTTGTTATTCCACTATTCTTGCATTCTTTCTGTGATATTTGCAAATAGCACAATTATTGAATGTATATACATACTTGGATTTTTTTCTAAACTTTATCATTGATTCCTTTGATCAGTATTCCTATTTCTATAATGGGACCAAATGCTTCTTATTGTTTTATTTTATAGTGCATTTTAGACAGACCTATAAAGCTATATTTAATTTTATTATAAAACCAAAGGGTTGGAAAAGCCTTATAGTTTATCTACTTTAACTAAACCTGTGATTGAATGTCTCTTACAACATTCCTGAAAATGACTTCCCAGATTCTGTTTGTGGGAAACTTGCCACCTTAAAATTCTATGGTCAGACAATTCCATTAGATACCCTTATTTATATTTAGCTCAAATGTACCTCTTTGGATTTCTATTTTGATTATTACTTTCCTGTCATGACTTTTCTCTTCCAAAGCATTCTCTAAGATTCTTTATAACTTTTCCTCTTCATTTATATATTATCTCTGATGATTTCAGATAATCTATAATTTTAACTTTTATATGTAGATAATCATTCTTAACTTATATCTTCAATCCTGACCTCATTTTCACTACCTAGTTCTGTGATTTCAACTACTTTCAACATAAAAGTCAATGTTGAGACTTGTTAGGCTCAATACCTGCATCTTCTGCTACCATCTCAAATTCAAGGCAACCCCAAAAGAAATCACACACACACACACACACACACACCCCGTTTCCCTTTATCCCTTCCCTGTGTCTAATTCAAATATTCACGCACCTGCACCTGTTATATGCTGGACATATACTATTTTAGGCAATAAAAAATATGCCACTGACTAAAACGGAATAAGTCTTTGCTTCTATAAAGAATAAAATCTAGGAGACAAAAAACCTGATGAATATATATAATGTCAGGTAAGGATAAGTACTATGGAAAAAATAAACAGAAAAGAGGTAAGGTAGAGTACCTGGAGGAAAGGAGTTTTATCAGATGATCAGCGAAAGCTACTCTAATGGCATGAAGTATGAAATATAAGCAAATATGGTTTCATAGCTATTTTTCAGAGATTTAGACTGAAAACTTTGAAATTTTTCTTTATTTTCTGTAAACACATAGTTAATTGTGTGCCTATTTTGGTTAAATTGTCTACTGAAATGTTACCTCTGACTTATACTTCTTGCTGACCATTGCGAAAGAATGAGGGGGTTTTCACTTTGCTTTGTTTAGTTATTTCATAGAGGCACAATTCTTTAGTCTCTTAAAGATTAATTGCAATGTGGAATTGGAAACCATGTCAATGAACTCTACCTACTCTTTTAAATTAAAATCTACTTGTCTATCTTGCACTTTGAATGGGTCTTACATCTATGCTTTTTTAACATGCTTTCGTCAGTTTGAAAATATCAGATTGATGAGTTATTCAGATCTTCCAAACAGCTGACATATTTCATTGTACATATCAAAAGATCATATTTGTCGATGTCATCATCAAGTCCATCGAATAATCTTTAAGTATTGGGAAGATATCAAGCTCACGGGGTAACAACAATTACTCCAAAATTTTAATTTTGACTTGAAAGTTCAAAATTTATCATTGATAGCAAATACTGTCTGTTGTTTGCCTTAACATGGCAAGTTCAGATAAGTTCACTTCCTTCATCATCTATGAGAAAATGGTCTGTCAAATACCTAGGCACAATATTCAGTTTCCAACCACTTTTTCCAGTAAAAAATAGAATTTCTCAAAAGAAAAAAAAAAAAAAAAAAAACCAAGCCAGTTCAGCTTGCAACTCAAAGACACCAGTGATTTTCCTTGTAAGAAACATATCATAGCCCGCAGCTGAGTATTTTGTGCAGACTTCCCATTTTGACACACAGAATACGAAAATATATTTACGTAGGGTCCAAATTTAATAAAATTAATCATTGTTAGTGCTTCATCAAAGATCAAGAACATTCTGAAATAAAAGTGGCATTGTTTTTACTGTAAGATATTTACTGTTTCATGAAGGATCAAAGACATTCATAAATAAAAATTGAAATATTTTTACTGCCAGATAAGGCAGTAAAAATATAGTAACTCCTAGCACAGTTTGGCGCCCGCCCCTTCATTTGTGCTAAAACACTAGAAGTTTACCCACCATTGTTTTTTCAACATCAGGGCAAGTGCTGACACAATGAAAAAGGCAAATGTCTTATGATTATGAAAGCAGTTCTGACGTTGTGAATTCCATGAAAGGATCCTGCCAGAGTAATACCGCTCAAGCACAATATGTGTGTGTCGCATCTTACTGAAAAGATTCCAATGGTCAAACTTTTCAGCTGGAAATTGAAACTTTATATTATCTTACATTATTTGTCATTTCATATGCTTCTTCATGCAAACTGGCTGTAGACAAATGAAGCTGTTCCCATTGCTGTTATAAACTTTGGGAGTTTTCAGTTTCTTTCAAATGATTTTGCTGCTTCTTTTACCTGAAGTGCCTCACCTTCTTTTGCTTACTTTATATGCAGGTCCTGCCTTGTTTTCAAGGTTCAGCTCAAATGAAGCTTAGGTAGATATCACAGAACCCTGCCCTAAATGTACATAGCACTTTACTTGGCAATAATATCTCACATTCCTTGAAGCCTAGCAGGACGTGTTACATATAGTTAGTACTCAATAAATAACTTTTTGATAAAACAAGCACTTGGTTGTGCTGAGCCATTTGTTTACATGTTTTGGTGTGGCTACCATATGAGATTGTTGACGGAAGTTAGGGTTAATGTCTGCTCCCCGAATAAATTAGCTTTCATTGGGAAGCTTATTGTGATATAAGGTAATTCTGCTCACAATCTTGATCCCATCAGCCAGGCTGTTCTCTTTAACATTCTCAGACTTTTTAAAAAAACCTACCAACCAAAAGCATAAAGATGTTAAAACATTTTGAATTGTGTAAAAGTGTATTGATTTTTAACAATTATGTTTGAGAGTTTATTGAGACAATATTACCACTTAATTATTATCCTTAAACAGCCAGTATATTACTCAGAATAAAGAAGTTTCTAATCGTGGCCTCTTACTATTTTCCTTCTGCTTTCAAACTTAAGTATTTTTTGAATCATAATGAAGTAGTATAGTATGATTATGAAATACACATACCTTAACTAATGTTGATGAGAGTTTGAAGCAAAAGCAAGCTACATATACTATCTATAAATTGCATTAGCAACTAAATAAAGATTGTCTTTGAAGGAATTTCGTAAAACTAGTTTCTTTTCCCAGAATATCTTGAGAAAAATTTTGAATATAGAAAAGAAATGATGTATCAGATCATTTTTCTATTCATCTGTCTAAATTGGAACTCAATCTCATATATTTTGTCTTCAGTAATTATAGGTACGGAAGAGTGAGAAACATGTCTTATCTGGCAGTGGATAGAATTGGTGCCTACTTTACTATCCTTAAATAATTGAGAAATATACGTCTTTCTCTCTTGGTTAAAATGGTATTTATAATGGACATATTAAAGGACTTATGAATAAAAGTGAAAGCTTTCTATTATTACTAATCAAATCATCATTAATTGCAGGGTTCAATGAAATATATTCTAGTATAAGCAAATATCAAGTCCCTGCTGTGCTAAATCCAACAGCCTAAGGGACAGTTCTTCAGGTTCCCACATCTGTTCTGGAATCAAAATTCACATGTAGATGCACACTTCCTTCCATTTCAATGACTTCACAAACTCTACCAAATAGTGCTTGCTCCATAATGAGCCATCACGCTGATGCTACTTCTGCTGAAAACTTCAGCAACAGAATCCCATGAAGTCTAGACAAATCTGGCCACTGATGCCCTTGCTACTACCATCTCCACTGCCTATGGAATGGATGCTGGGAGGTATGCCTAAGGGTCAACTGTGGTAGGGCATCTGGCTCCAGTCACTACCACCTTAGCTGGATCAGATTTCACTCTGTCTGGTAGAGTTTTTCTCAGGCATTGCTGAGGGTGGAGGGTGATCAGTTCTTTTCCCTACTCAATGTTCTATTCGGCTTAATCTGCTCCATGCCAGTTGTTTCCAGGCATTCACACAGCCTCTTCCCTACAATATAAGCTTGTTTCCAGGAGAATATGTTTGGGGCAAGCTCTTTTGCCCAGGCTGGAGTGTAACAGTGCGATCTCAGCACACCGTAACCTCCGCTTCCTGTTTTCAAGTGATTCTCCTGCCTCAATCTCCCAAGTAGCTGGGATTACAGGTGCATGCCACCATGCCTGGCTAATTTTTATATTTTTTGTAGAGACAGAGATGGGGGTTTCACCGTGTTGGCCAGGCTGGTCTCAAACTCCTGACCTCATGTGATCAGCCCACCTCAGCCTTCCAAAGGGCTGGGATTACAAGCATGGGCCATTGTGCCCAGCCGCTTTTAACAAACTCATCATTTGACTTGGTTCAGAGGCCACACCATGTCTCCTCTCTCTTTCTACCTCCATGGTGGTTGTGCATCAAGAGACTCATTGATCAAAGTAACAACAATTCTGCCTCACAGGTCACATTCACCTGTGACTCTTTTTCTGTAATAGGCTTTAAGACTACATTCAACAGCTTCTCACTCAGAAGGAAGAAAAAGATAAATTCTGCTGTTCTTAGATACCTGCCATATAGAATTATGAAATTTTAGTTTACTAAAGGATGCTGACCTATTACAAAATCCGTTAATCAATCCTATCCTGAATTTACTGATATTATGTGCCAGAGTTTCCACCTCCACAAACTATTCAGTTTAATGATTAAATCAAAAAAGATGTGGTAGTACTTTTTCCCCCACAGATGTTAAAGTTTAAGTCTTTTTTTTTTACCCCGAGTTGTTATTTATTTTCATGAGAGGGGAAAAAGAATCCCTTATGATAGTGAAAATATACTTTTTAAAAATACAATAGCTGCCAGCAATATACTGTTGTTGCTGTTATAAAGAGAAAATAAAATGCATGCATTCTATAATAAGCTTTCATTTGCCTGTTCAAGAAATTCCAAAGAAAATACTTCGATTCTATTAAATATTATGGCTTGAGAAGTTGAAATATTTTCATGATAAAAATGTAATTTGTGTGGTCCAAACCTTGACTATTTATAAAGGATGGAGTTTTTAAAAGCTGATATATATCAATAATGAATGCTCACCTATCTTTGAATTGAATGCTTAATTCAAATTAATGTGAGAAATTGGTGAATCATTAATAATGAAATATGTATCAAATCTTCATGAAAAAATAAATTTCTATTTCCTTTCCATTTTTACCTTGTAGAAGGTAAAAATTTTACCATTTGGGTAAAATTATGGGTAAAATTAAACCCATTTTCTAAATGGGTTTAAGTGCACAAAAATAAATACTATCTACCTCTAACTGAAGAGATTCAAAACACAACAGAAGTAAACATGCCTAAATCCTTGAGCAATCTGTATACAATTAAGAGATTTCTGACATTTATTCTTAAGCTAAGTTTAAGTCATTTTCTAAACAGTGTCAATTTCAGTTTTTGTTGAGAGAGTCCTGAATAATTTGAAAGAAAGTGAGAGGAAACTGGATGGAATGAAACCAAAATGAAAATTACAAAATTAATCCAGTAGCTAGCCGTCCCAAGGAAAGAATGTATATACCTGTGCCTTCAAGTTTCTACATGCCATGATATACTTTTAATGAGCCCACTTTGTTTTCTTACGTTAGTTGGTGGGAGTTCCACATGAATAGACTTTAATAGACATTTATGAAATGGAACTGGGCAATGAGTAGCTTCACCGATAGAGTTACTGTAAGATGGCACTGTTTGGTCTTTTCATCCTATTTGATGATACAAGTAATTTGTATTTCTTTTCTTTGAACGTGCTTTTTAGACTATTAATATTTTATTATGTTTTGCCTAGTTGGGTACACAATGAATGATCTCATTTTTGAATGGCAAGATGAGGCACCTGTACAAGTAGCAGAAGGACTCACTTTGCCCCAGTTTCTGTTGAAAGAAGAAAAAGATTTACGATACTGCACTAAACATTACAATACAGGTAGGGGTTGAGTAGTGTTCTTTACACTTACTACTTGTGGTTTTTTGATATCCAGATGTTTCTTCATTATAATGCTGTGTTAACTATTCATAGATCAATGTTTTTCATAAGCATATAGCAGAAAACGGATGCATGTGAAACCTCTGAATACTTTGATTCATTGCATATTGTTAAATAATTCATCTGTATGTGACCAAAATAATGCTTGGTCTTTATTTTTATTAAAAATAAAAATTATATTTAAATAATTTTTAATGAAAAGCTCATAAGTACATAGTAATAATGTTTCCAAAACCATTCCTTTAATTTCTGTGAGCAATGAAATGTGTTTTTAACCCTTCTTGAGCAGTAAACACTGTGTTAAGAAAAATTTTAAAAACTGCTTTTTTTTTAAAAAAAAAAAAAAGCTTCATTTGGCTAACTTTTCCCTTTGTCATGTTTTCATGCATTTCAGCATATTTTTACCTAAGTGCCTACTATGCATACTAAGACACTTGGCATAAATATCAGATATAGTTATCAATGCTAAGAATTGAGAGACTCAATGTGACATTTGTATATTGGCAAATTCTGTTCAATTGCTTTAACTAACATGGGCTATTCCATGAGACATAATCTAACTGTATAGTCTGTATCTCTGAATTCCATTAAATGGCCCATGACTGAGACATACATGCCCTCCCCCTAGCATCAGCTGCTGTTCTTATCATTTCATTACAGTGACTATGATTCGTTGTGGGCTCAGCATTTTCCAGAACTGTGCCCTGACCTTTCACTATACAAAGTCCCTAGTCTCTTATCACCTTAGCAAATTCACAATATCAGATCAAAAAGTCACTGCCATTTCCCTTTTAACTCAGAGACGAAGCTGATATCTAACTTATTAGGGAGCTCAAGTTTAACATCTCAACACAAAGATAAAGGGCAGGCAAGGCAATAGCAGTGTCCTTGCCCATTTCCCTTAGAGAGATGCTAAAAATCCCCTAGGGTTATCTTAGGGAGGTATATTAGTTTCCTAGGGCTGCCATAATAACCTATCACAAACAGTGACTTAAAACAACAGAAATGTGCTCTCTCATAGTTCTGGAGGATAGGAGTCCACAATCAAGGTGTCAGCAGGACCATGCTTTTTCTCAATGCTTCAGGGAAGAGTTTTCCCCTGTTTCTTCCTGACTACCTATTTCTGGAAAACCTTGTTCTCAGCTTGCAGTTGTATCATTTCAGTCTCTGAAATTTCAGAGTCACATGGGATTTCCCCTGTGTGTCTGTTTTTCTGTGTCTAAATTTCCCTCATTCTATAAGGACATCAGTAATGTTGGATTTGGGACCCCCTCTTTTCCAGTACAATTTCGTTTTAACTTAATTGTATCTGCGAATACCTTATTTTCAAGTCAGGTTACATTCACAGGTTCTGGGTGGACATGAATTTTAGGAAGATATCATTTAACGCAGAGCAAGAGGTGAAGCTGTAAACATCAATTAGGGATGAATTTTTATGATAGAGAGTCTCAAGACACTTCCTTACAGTAAGTTTGCATACTTCCTTGAGTTATTAAATGAGCTATTACAGCGTAAAGTAAAAGAACTTACATTTATGAATGCCTACTATAAGCAAGGAATGGGACATGACCTCTTTCTTGGATGATATCACAGAGATGTCACAACTTTACATTCTAGAAGCACTGTTCTGTCCAGAAGCAGAATAATGTGCCCAAATTATATAGGGAATAAAAGCATCTCATAGAGTCCACATTCAAGTACGTGGTTAATTTGCTTCAGATCCCAGACTACATTTCATATTTGCTTTTACAATGTACAAGAATATCCTCTTTAAATTGTTTTCCAATAATAGGCCCAGACACCACATATGTCTCTTATGTTACTTGTACAAATACAGCAAACAAATAACAATAGTAGGTTACCTAAGAATCACATTTATAAAATACCCTTTCCTCCCATAAATGAAATATACTTAAGTTAAAAATGTGTTCATACACAAATTTAATTGCACAGAATTAGAGGATTTCTTCAGTTTTATATTCACTATCCCAAAGTAAGTATTTGTTACATGCTACAGCACCCTAGAATCTGTTTCGTGCTAATAATTTCTCCAAACTCTTTTACCCATCTTCCCCTTGCTCCATAATCCCCTCCCACAATGACTTACTTGCTCATATACACCAAGCTCACCTGTCTCAGGGCCTTTGCCCTTGCTCTTCCTTCTGCATATAAAGCTCTTCCCCAGATTGTTCCAAGCCTAATGCTCCCACGTCCTTCAGGGTCACTGCAATGCCAACTCTTGAAACATCCATGTTTGTTAAACACCCAAGTCCTGCTTTCACTGTCTGAAATTATATCATTCAATTTTATATTCACTTATTTATTGCCTGTTTCCTTCATTGTTCTAAGTTTGTACTATATTTATTCTATTGATTACTATGTTTCTGGGGTCCGCTGCTATGCATAAGTGACAGATATTTTGTCCATCTTTCTCTTTTTTCTCCTCAGATCCAAATATACTGACTATATTTATTTATATTCAGACAATGATGTATATTTGTGTTCATGTGTATGTGCCCTAATTTTCTTTCCCAGCAATATTATAAAAACTTTTTAATCTTTATGGATACATAATAGCTGTACATACTTTTGAGGTACATGTGAAATTTTGATACAAACATAAAATCTGAAACGATCAAACCTGGGTAATGGAGATATCTACCGCCTCATATATTCATCAATTCTTTGTGTTGGGAACATTTCAAATCTTTTCTTCTTTCTATTTTGAAATGTACAATAAATTGTTAACTGTAGTTCACCCCATTGTGCCATTGAACACTAGAACTTATTCATTCTGTCTAAGTGTACTTTGGGACCCACTCACCAATGGCTTCACCTGCCTTCTCAACCTCTCAAAACCACTGTTCTCTTCACTACAACCATGAAGTCAATTATTTTGGGTCCCATATGTGATATTGTCCTTCTATGCCTGGCTTATTTCCTCTAGTTCTATCCATGTTGCTGCAAATGATACAATTTCATTCTTTTTTGTTTCAATAATATTCCATTGTGTATAGACACTACAATTTCTTTATCCATTCTTCCACTGAGGGACACTTAGGTTGGCTCCTTATCTTAGCTATTTTGAATCGGACTTCAACAAACATGCAATTAACAGGTATCTCTTTAATAAACTGATTTTCTTTCTTTTGGATATATGCCCAGTGGTGGGATTGCTGGATCACATGGTAGCTTTATTTTTAGTTTTTAAAGAACTCCTCTATTATTTCCTCCGGTAGCTGTACTAATGTATATTCCCAGCAATGGTGTATGGGTGTTCCGCTTTCTCTGCTTCCTCATCAGCATTTGTTTCTGTCTTTTTGACAATGGTTATTTTATTGGGGTGAGATAATATCTTATTGTGGTTTTGATTTGCATTTTTCTGATGATTGCTGATTTTGAGCTTTGAAAAACACTTTTTTAAAATAAAAACACAATAGAGCTTATTTTTTTCCTTGAGTATCACCTAACATTTAGAGAACTTATACAAAGTATCTGAGTGGTTAGTATTTGCCACTAATCATGCTATGAGATTATTTAGTGAGTTATTTACTTGATACTATAAAAATGTTTCAGTTATTCTTGTTTTATTCCATTTCATTATTTTTCATAGAAAAATTTAAAACTTCATATTTAATAGCACTTTAAAATAGAAGTATTTTCCTATATTTCAGGAATCTTTAGGCATTTTGTACATATTTGATAAATTGACAAAGGATCACCTATGGTTTGCACAAATGTTTCTGATTACTATTGACTTAAGATTGGAATCCACTTTCCCTGGAGTTTATGAACTTTTTTTGATATTCAAACTCTGGAATCACATGCATGGCTTCATCCAGATATAGCACCCTTGCATCATCTGTGCAACCACACATGCCCAAGTCACATTGATAGCTTTGCCCTGAGCCCTACCTAGCAATAGGATAGCAATTGCTCTGTAACATCTTTCTTCCATGGTAAGTAACAGAATGTTACTTAAAGTGCAGAATGTTAACTTTCTGACCTCATCCTTTTTAAAATAATTAGAATAAAAACAATTAAACCAAGAACTGGATGATTTAGAAGAACAATTTTTATAAAGAAGAGATAACATAGAGTAGTGTAAATCAATATCAGTAGAGTGGGGAGTAGAACCAGGACACAGCAAAAATATAAATTTAATGTTGAATTAAACCATAACTTACTCCTCTATTTATTGCTTACCATAATAAAGGTAAATAATAGAGACACAAAAGCATAAGTATATAGTACAAATGGATCCCACTTGTTTTTAGTAAGTGTGTTTTTAAGTTATTTTAAAAGTTATTAATGGGAAATAACACATTTTCCTAATTGTTTGCATTATTATTCAGAGAACCATTCGTCTTCAACTATATTTATCCTCTAGCACTTATTTTAAAGAAAATGGAAAAGCTTCTGGAACAAATAGCACCTGGCTCTAAAGAACCACTGAAAGCACCAGAAACAGCCAATGAGTAAAGAAGATCTTTATGTAATAAGTGTCTATTTCTCCTGTCTGCCTCAGAAGCAATGGTCAGAATCAAGTGAAATGATAGATCTTCACTTGAAAGTGAAGCACTTTTCAAACGAGAAGTAATAAAATTTCCTATTTCCTAAAAGAGTATACTCTCTTACTACATTGCTTCTAGATGCTAACAGAGAAAACATATTTTTCAGGAATTAATGTGAGTCTCTTTTCATTGTGGAAAGTTTTATGACAGAATCTTTATCAAAGTGAAATTGTGAGGCTGGGAACGGTGGCTCACGCCTGTAACCTCAGCACTTTGGGAGGCTGAGGTAAGCAGATTATCTGAGGTCAGAAGCTCAACACAAGCCTGGTTAACATGGTGACACCATGTCTCTAAAAAAAAAAAAAAATAGCCAGGCTTGGTGGCACATGCCTCTAGTCCCAGCTACTAGGGAAGCTGAGACAGGATAACCTCTTGAACCCCGGAGGCACGGGCTACAATGAGCTGAGATCACACCACTTCACTCCAGCCTGGGCGACAGAGTAAGACCCTGTCTCAAAAAAAAAAAAAAAAAAAGGAAAAGAAAAGAAAAAGAAAAAACAAATTGTGATACTTGATGCCACAACAAAGCCCTATTTTTACTAATTGCTATTTACCTTACCACCAATTAGGAAAGTTTACATGTATAGAAGTGCGATTCCATCTGGAGCGACAAATGGGATACTATCTGATCCAGATGTACATTCCCAGTCTCCTGATTGTTATTCTATCCTGGGTTTCATTCTGGATCAATATGGATGCAGCACCCGCCAGGGTAGCTCTGGGAATAACTACTGTGCTGACGATGACGACACAGAGCTCAGGATCACGAGCTTCCTTGCCAAAGGTAAGTGCACTGAATGAGCAAGCACATCTTTGCACCCACACATGTAAAACTTGCAGAGATATGGTTGTCAGCTTTGTTCAGATATTTTTTAATGGCATTTCAATGGCATTACTGGTTTTTAGAGTAATAAATAACCAAAGCAGAATATTTGTAAAACAGAAATAAATGAAAAAATTCTACAAACCAGTGATATCCACTATTCACATTTTGTGTTATGATTTCTAATTATTTAATAATCAATAATACTCATACACTATGGACTTCTTTGTTTCAATAGGTTTTGAACACATGGACATAGCAAGGGGAGCATCAGACACTGGGGTCTGTTGTGGAGGCTAGAGGAGGGACAGTGGGCAGTGGGGAGTTTGGGGAGGGATAACATGGGGAGAAATGCCAGATATAGGTGACGAGGGATGGAGGCAGCAAACCACCTTGCCATGTATGTACATATGCAACAATCCTGCATGATCTGCACATGTACCCCAGAACCTAAAGTACAATAAAAAAATTAGAAATATATTAAATATTTAAGTTGAATCTACATGGTAATTTTAAGTGGTGGCACAGTACTTCATTGTATGGATATGCCATAATTTACTTAGTCACTTTTAGGACTGATACTATAATAAATATTTATATAATAAATGTCACATATATGAGTATATGTGTATATATACATATGTGCATGTGCCTATGTCTTTACATATCACATGTCATCTATATACATACATATATTTATATATGCATATTTTATGTAAATACACACATGTAGACACAAACATCAAACACACACACACATATATAGCTTTGCACATATTTTGTATTATGTTCTTAGCATACATATAAACAGAATTGCTGCACTGATAGTTGTATGCATTGATATATATTGCCAGTATTTTTTCAGAAACAATGTACCAATTATATTACAAGTATTGTATCGGAATACCCACAGTGCTACACCCTGAGCCAAATATGGTATATATCAGTTTTGTGGGGATTTTTTTCTCCCCTTTGCTTTTAAGTAGCCATTAAGTCAATGGGAGAGAGACCTTATCTAATTCCATGATTTTCATCTATGCTGAGCTGCCAGGATTAAAATAAAATTGTTTCTTCTGTGAGTCTTGTAAAAGACCCAGTATTTCTTTGCATAAAATATCTTGAAATAAAACTCTTTTCATTTATTTAGCTGCTTAGAAATAGAAAATTATTTTCTTCCCCTAAAATAACGTCTAAGAAGTTTCTATCATCTAAATTAAGTAATTCTGTAAAGCTTCCAAGAAGCTTTACTATTATTTTCATTGAAATGATGTACTTCAGTGTAATAAAATCATATTAAATTTTTTTGTGCATTTGATGCTATCTTATTGCCACACCAAGTAAATTATAAATCTATTGTCATGGCTTCCTTAGTCATTTCTATTAATTCGTTCTATGATTCAATTTTTTAGATTAGGATGCCTATATAAATAAAAATTGAAAATAGAAATTTGATCATTAAAAATATTTAATATAGGAGGAACTTGATATTAACATGCTCTGCCTTACTAAAATTTAATGTTTGTCTTTCAAAATAATGTCTATTTGTATTAACAATTAATTGTATTTTCAAAATGGTTCATATCAGCTAGTGTTTCCTAAAATATTGTTCATGTGAAAATTATAAACCTGTTTATAAATTCAAACCAATAAGTCTCGATGCTTATCTACATAAGGATAAATGTCACAAGAGCTCTGCATAATAGTGGAAATTTCATAATTTGTAAAAAAAAAAAAATCTTCATGGTATATATATGCTACATTTCCTCTCATGGACACAGGGAGGGGAACATCACATCCCGGGGCCTGTTGTGGGGTGGGAGAGCTAGGGGAGGGATAGCAGCAGGTGGGGGATTGGGGAGGGATAACATTAGGAGACATATCTAATGTAGATGACAGGAGGATGGATGCAGCAAACTACCATGGCATGCGTGTACCTATGCAACAATCCTGCACCATCTGCACATGTGCCCCAGAACTTAAAGTATAATTAAAAAAAAAAAAATCACCAGTTTACTCATTGATCATCATGAGCTAAACAGAAATGAAAGCTCATTTGTCTATTTGCTGTCAGTCAGAAAAAGGAGAATCTATGACTTCTACCAGGCACAATAGAAAGGCATTTAGATACAGAGAGTAACGAAGAATTTGGGTTGCATGAAGCGTGAGTGGAAGAAGCAGAAACAAAACAAGCAATAAATTTAAAACAGAATGGATGCACAACTTAAAAAACAAGAAGGTCTAGAACTGCTTCATACTTTCTTCTCAAGAAATAGGAGACATTTTAAAAAGGCATTAGAAGTATCTGTTCATATTCTCCATGCACTTTTTGATGGGATTGTTTGTTTTTTTTCTTGTAATGTTATTTAAGTTCTTTGTAGGTTCTGTATATCAGCTCTTTGTCAGATGGGTAGATTGCAAAAACTTTTTCCCATTCTGTTGGTGGCTGGTTCACTTTAATGATAGTTTCCTTTACTGTGCAGAAGATCTTTAGTTTAATTAGATCCCATCTGTCTCTTTTGGCTTTTGCTGCCATTGCTTTCGGTGTTTTAGTCATGAAGTCCTTGCCCATGCTTATGTCCTGAATGGTATTGCCTAGTTTTTAATTTATGCAGCCAACAAACATATGAAAAATAAGCGCATTATCGCTGGCCATTAGAAAAATGCAAATCAAAACCACGTTAAGATACCATCTCATAACAGTTAGAATCGCAATCATTAAAAAATAAGGAGACAACAGATGCTGGAGAAGATGTGGGGAAATAGGAATGCTTTTATGCTGTTCGTGAAAGTGTAAATTAGTTTAACAATTGTGGAAGAGAGTGTGGTGATTCCTCAAGGATCTAGAATCAGAAATACCATTTGACCTAGCAACCCCATTACTAGGTACATACCCAAAGGATTATAAAATATTCTATTATACACATGCACACATATGTTTATTGCTATCGCGGCACTGTTCACAATAGCAAAGACTTGGAACCAACCCAAATGCCCATCAATGATAGACTGGATAAAGAAAATGTGACACATATGCAATGCAGCCATAAAAAAAGGATGAGTTCCTGACCCTTGCAGGGACATGGATAAAGCTAGAAACGATCATTCTCAGCAAACTGACCCAAGAACAGAAAATCAAACACCACATGTTCTCACTCATAAGTGAGTGTTGAAAAAGGAGAACACATGGACACAGGGAGGGGAACATCACACACCGGGGGCCTGTCGTGGGGTGGGGGGCTAGGGGAGGAATAACAGGTGGTGGGGTGATAGGGGATGGATAGCATTAGAAGAAATATGTAATGTAGATAATGGGGTGTTGGATGTAGCAAACCACCATGGCACGTGTATATCTATGTAACAAACCTGCACGTTCTGCGCATGTACCCCGGAACTACTTTAAGTTCCACGGTACATGCGCAGAACGTTCAGGTTTGTTACATATATATGTGTGTGTGTGTGTGTGTGTGTATATATATATGTGTGTGTGTGTGTGTGTGTGTGTGTGTATATGTATATGTGTGTATATATATGTGTGTGTATATATGTGTATATATATATGTATATATGTGTATATATATATGTATATATGTGTATGTGTATATATATATATATATATATGTATATATGTGTGTATATATATATGGCTTTAATTTCCACAAGACCTTAGAGAAAAAATAAGTTTTCAGTGGTGAGTTCAACTATACACATACATGCGTATAAAGCCTCTCCATCTCCCATCACAGAGACAATGACATCTAAAAATGTGAAGACAGGTGTGACTCTGACCCACAAAAAGATTGATTGACAAAGTGATGCCTTAAAAGAAGTTGACTGTATCATCTCAGAATTCAGGATAGGTCAGGAATAGGGAGATTAAATATATTTAATTATATACATTCAATTTTAGGAGGGCAGAACCCGAAGACCCAAGATAAACAACAAGAATTAATCTATTGGATAAGACCATTCAAAAGAGCAGAAAATCTCTTTAAACATTCAATTCTGATTCTGTGACTTTTGAGCCAGAGGGACAGGAGGTGAGGGCTTTATAACTTGCATTTAAGAACAGATACATGAGACCATGCACTATAAGATCTGCTCTTCTCAACATCACAAAGAACCCCCAGATACCTGAAAGTCTTGCCACTGAAGCACCCACAATTCACCTACTGACAGTTTCTAGAAAGCAGGAAAACAAAGTTACATTCAGGGAAATTGACTATCAAACATAGGAGAATGAAACAATAAATCATCAGTTTGTGATCTTTGCCTAGTGTTTTGTCTAGACTTTGTGTCAATACATCTCTTGTAGGATAAGAACAAGCTTAGAAATCAGTAAAGTAAGACTCAGGCAATGAAATCTCAAAGAATGTACTTCAGCCAGCTTCTTAAGAACTACATAGCTGAGATTCCTCTCTGATATTTTCTACCGCATTGGCCTCTACAATATCATGAAAAATAAAGGATGCAGTCACTCAAGGCAAGAACACTCCTGCGATTCATTCCTTGATGCTTGGAACTCTTGCATTTTTGCAGTGTCTGTATCAGGTGGCCCTAAGAAGGCGACATATGCATTCTATTCCCAGCAAATTTTCAGGGTTGTATAACTTTAGGAGCACTTCTTTACACCATGTGCTTGGGGCAGAGCGAGAAAAAATGGTAATGATCATGGTCCTATCAAGGAAGACGTCATAGACCTTGGTAATTTGCTTTAATTTGGGTGCAGCAGTGGGCCACTGATGAATTTTAATAAGGGAAGTGATTACACTGACTTCTATTTGAAGACCAGGTAGAAGAGTCAGAGTAGGAACTAGGAGTCTACCAAGCAAGCTATTATAGTCCACAGCAGATGATGGTCTGGCAGAATTGGTAGCAACAGAGTTAGAGAGTAGCAGATGGTTTTAGAAATAAGTAAATGTTTTTAAAAACATATATTTGGAGGTAAAACAGAAGGGATTTGCTTATGAATTGAACATGGAATGTTCAGGGAAATGCAGGGGCCAATGGTGGCATTCGGGTAAGTAACTAGGCAAGTGGAGATGATCGTTATTAATAGGGAAGGTTGAGGGAAAGGTTAATTGTGGGGGTTCTTTTCTAAAACATGTTAACTTTGAGACATTTATAATACAACTGCATGGAATCGTCAAAAACTAGGAACTTCCAAAGTTCTGACCAAAGACACCCAGGCCTCAGACTTTAGGGAGTAAACTACAAATGGACAGGGAAGTGGACTAGAGCAGATTTTTCTAATGAAAGAAAGCCCAGAAAGAGAAGAGAAAAAGATGCATTTGTATTTGGCCCTCTTCCTCCAGCTCAAAATCTCTCTCCTTTCTTCCCTCAGGGATATCCCTACCCATACACAGAATATATTAGACAGTTTGGTTAAAGGCAAGATCCACTCACCCCAAAACTTTACTCCCAAACTCTTTGAGACCTCAGCATTCTGTGATCTTTTTTTAGATATGGAAAAGTAATGCTTTTTAGGAGGATTCATTTCACCAGGGGTGAAAGATGGGATAGTAATAATAATTTGATTATTTTTTAGTATAAATTTAAATACCTAGTTAAGACCTTGGCACTGAAGGAATTAAGTGTGGGGATGAATAAGAAAAGAGAAAATCAGTAGAAGAGACAAAATAGAATTTTAATTTGGAAACTCTGAGCACTAGAAGGAATCCACATTAGGGAACTGTGGAGACATCTTGGCTCTACAGCAATATTACATACGCCTTAACCTTTCTTTTATGATTTTAACAATCAATTAATTCCTATTAGAGACCTACCCTCATCATTTTTTTAAATTCTGTTTCATAGAGATTGGCTAAGGATCAGTTCTGCCACGTTTTAGGTTTCATATCATCCCAGAAGTACACAAGTGTCACTCTGCACTCCGCATACCTTATTTTAGTCTTTTAAACTTATTATCATATCAGTGACCTTGAATATAGCATGTCAGAGAGATGCATGTACACACATACACACACTATGCACGATGCACACATTCACATACACAGATAGAAACTTAGCAGGGTGGGGGAATCTCTAGATTCAAGTTCATCCAAACCCCAGCTCTTAACACAATATATTAATATTTTGAGATTCTTGGCACTTGGGGCTGTTAATCCAGTTACATCACAATTATTCTGCATAACAACTCCTGAATCTCAGTGGTGTACAACATTTCCTCTTGCTCACAGGACTGCGAGGTGCCTGTGTCTCTTCTGGGCTTGCTCTGAGACTGGATGTTAGAGTGGGCTTGAATCTAGGCTGTGGAGTCGGCTTCAGATCTGGTCCCTGTGTCTCCTAATTTTGGGGATGCGGGGACCTGTAACACGTTCTTTCAATGGCAAGAAGGCAAGAAGAAACATGCAAGGCTTTTGCTCAGAATTGGCACACAGTCACTTCGGTTCTCATTCCACAAATTATACCAAGTCTCATGGCCAAATTGAAAGTCAGTGGGGTGGAAGAGTGCACTCCACCCACAGGAAGGCCTTGGAGAAGAGGAAAGGAAAAAAGAGTTGTAAATAATCTTATCTACCTTGGGGCAATGATTTGTTTACGTTTTCAGCCTCCTTTCTTAGACCACACTCTGGTTTGCCAGCAAATGCTCAGAAAAACGGGAGGGATGCCAGATGTAGGTGATGGGGAGGAAGGCAGCAAATCACACTGCCACGTGTGTACCTATGCAACAATCTTGCATGTTCTTCACATGTACCCCAAAACCTAAAATGCAATAAAATAAATAAATGGAAAAAAAAAAGAAAAGAAAAATGAGAGGGGAGGAAGGGATAGAAAGGAAACAGGGAAGAATCTCAGGGAGATTCTATGTAGATTTCTCTGTTCTCATCACTATGACCATCTAATTGAAAACAGAGCTACTAAACATTAAAAATAAGGAGCACTCGAAATTTCAAATATGGCTTATTGAGTAAATATTTTACAGAAGCTCACAAGCTAATAGCCTACGGAGATTGCAAATTGTGCACCAAAAGCTGTTTATCATCAACAATTACTTAGAACTTTTTACTTCACTCAATTCTTCTCATTTTCCCCCACTCAATTTCTCTGTGAAATAGTCCTCATTTTGAGAGGACAAACGATCTTTTACATATTTCTATTCTCAGACCTTAAATCGATACATAATACATGTTTATTGAGTATCATACAGATATCTGATGACAAGGTGAGTTTTTAAAAGATTCACTTAGTACTTAGTCTTAATGTCATTTTCTCCAACTTTCTCTCTAGAGTGTGAAAACTCAATGGAATTATGCTATACTTGTGCAGAATCATATTTTCCCCCTGAGAACCAACAAATTAATGAAAAAGAATTAAAAGAATGCATTTATCTACCTTACAGTATACTGAAAATATTGGTTCTCAGAAAATATAATGAAGATAGTGGCCGGGTGCAGTGGCTCATGCCTGTAATGCCAGCAGTTTGGGAGGCTGATGTGGGTGGGTCACTTGAGGCCAGGAGTTTGAGATTAGCCTGGCCAACGTGGTGAAACCCCATCTCTACTAAAAAATACAAAAATTAGCCAGGTGTGGTGGCGTGTGACTGTAGTTCCAGCTATTCGGGAGGCCAGGGCACCAGAATCACTTGAATCCAGAAGGCCGAGGTTGCAGTGGACCGAGATTGCACCACTGCACGCCAGCCTGAGCAACAGAGCAAGACTCCATCTCAAAAAAATAGTAAAAAATGTAAAAATAATGACAATAGCTTTTATATTGTTTTTATTCTTCACAAAGATACCAATTTTAAAAGTGACTGTAACAATTAGAAAATGTAAATTGAACTGATATCTTTTTTAAATTCCACAATTGTGTTGGCACACAGACATCTATGTGAGGTTGATTACAATAAAAAGTTAGGAAATGGGAAGAAAAATGAAGGCTTTATATTCACTGTTGTGTTCATTGCTAATAAGCAAATATACATTCTTATTCTTCTAAAAAAATACCCTCAAATTTTAAAGGAGAGTAAATTTTGTTAGTGGTAATGTAATGGGGTCAGGAAAGCTACATAGCAATAAGATTTTCCTATTAATATAGCAAATGAATAGTTATTATTGTCAGTAATGTTTTGGTCCAAACCATTTAAATATAACAGTTCAATATTTACTCAAAATGTAGTTAACCAATGTCATGTCAATCAAGTTCAGTATAAACATGATCTAAGTGAATTCATTTTAAATTTATTACTGTGACAAAATTTGCAATAAGTAAGTTTAACTTTATGATACAATGTTTGATATAAGCAATATATTCAATTAAATTTTTTAAATGTTTATGGATCATACTAATATGATTCCATATACATACATTTAGGAAAAAGGGAAAAAAGAAAAAAGGCCTAGAAAATGAAATAATTATTGAGTCATACCCTTATCACAAGATATAATGCATAGGCATACCATCCAATTTTATTACTGATACAAAAATTATCTCATTTGTAAATAAATAAGTCCTAAATGTCAGTGGGTCCTATGATAGGAAGGATAGAAATTGATGGATATCTCAAGTTCTACATTTCATCTTAGAATCTACTTTACTAGACTTATTAGATTCCATCAAGCTGAAAAATTAACGATTATCAAGCATTTTCTCTGTACTTGAGATGGAGACAGGGCTGCTGCATAAATTTTTATATCTGATAGGACAGTTAGGGAAACGTATATGGCCAATCACCACTTTAAAACTGTTTTAAAATGGCGTAATACCACGACATTCAAATATATCCTAGAATCATACTGTGAGTCCCCAAAAGATAAAAGTGAATGTCAACTACCACCTTGTCAGTGAAAGAAAGAACTTTGTCCCCAAATCAGTGTAAAATAAACACCTTTGTAGGCTTTATCTGTCTTCATGATTCCTATTTGAAGTTTTAAATGAAGCTCTTGAACTCCAGAGGAAAAAGGAATAGGACTTTATATGATTACAACAAAAATGATGTTATAGAAACCCAAACCCTTCAGTACAAGAATGCAGAAGAGAGCGGTCACAAATATAATTTAACCTGATTAGGTCAAAAAAAGGTGATGTATTTAACAATGTCAGGAATTCTAACAGCATGCATCTAAGAAACATTTTCAGTGACATCTGGATGTGATAATTTCACCTAAGTGTTTAACGTAAGAAAAAGAGCTACATCCTACAGAAGAGATGATGGTAAAACTCCAGTTACTGAAGTGGGACTCAGAGATAACTGACCTTTCAAAATTCTTTAGCCTTTTTGGTTGTAACTTCCTTGTCTGGTGACTGAAGTATTGGTTAAATTCACCTTTTTGCAAACAATGAAATTCTGTTATTATGTGATTCTGTGTTGTATTTTATCTCATAAAGTAAAAACTGTTATGTGAATGGCTCACACCTGTAATCCTAGCACTTTGAGAGGCTGAGGTGGGAGGATCACTTGAGGCCAGGAGTTCAAGATTAGCCTGAGCAATATAGTGTGGCTGTCTCCACAGTTCTTTTTCTTTTAGTTAGCAAAGTGTGGTAGCACACACCTACAGTCTTAGTCACTTGGGAGGCTGAGACAGGAGAATTGCTTGAGCCCAGGAACTCAAGGCTGCAGTGAGTTATGATTGCACCACTGCACTTCAGCCTGGGTGACAGAGAAAAGCCCTTCACAAAAAACAAAACAAAAATCCTTTATGTGAAAAATGTATATTGTGTTAGAGGCATCATTCATTTACTAAGGGTTATGAGGATGATAATCAGCATGAACATTCCACCAGTAGGACTGTTGGCAGTCACCCTCCAAGAAGATAAATGACAGAATTTCTAAACTCACAATAACCTGGGCTGTATGTTCCATTGCCTAGTTATTAGTGCTCCAAGAAAACAATCCTCTAGTTGCCTCCTTTTGCCTTTTCAGCATCAGCTTTATTCCACTTCAACACCTGTTTTTAAAAACATTATTATTTTCTTTTATTCAGGTTCCTTTTTCTCTAGCTTTAGGTCTTAATGAAGTTTGGAATGCTTTTGAGATTAATATTATTTTTTCCTATTACAAAATGTAAAATTCTTATACAGGTTCTTGCACTAAGGAGAAATGTAGGAGTAAGGATCCTACAAATTTGTATTTTAAAAATGAACAATTAAATAAATAGTCAATGAGATCTGAAATTAAAACCTCAGAAAAATGAATAACACAAGCAGAGATATTTTCAACGTATCTCAGAGAAAAACAATTTATCTGTAGGCTTCAAGCACTTGCCCAATGCACAGCCAAAATTACTCATCACAGTTTACTTGACATTTCTGAGGAACTAGGGCAATCCACGAGGATTGAATGTTATTAAAGGAAGACACAATTACCCTATTCAAAGGGCTATTTTAGCTCATCAAAAGCACACATTGTGATGTTTTATTATGCCTCTTTTTCAAATAAAAAGTAAGCTTGGTTTGAGAAAATAATTGACACACTATCTCTCTTAGGGGATCCCTAGAAATTTACCTTATAGAGTTCCTGTAAGTGTAGATGAGATTTTGTGATTCAAACTCCAGGTTCGGGTTTAATCAATTTCTTTTTCTTAAGTTAAACTATGCTGTTTCTACATACATTTAAATTTTCATTTCTAGAATCCATTGATTAATAGTCATTTGGGTTATAATTTAGCTAGTCATATCTGATATATCTTTACCTGTTAATATATTGTTATCTATAGGCCGTAACAGGAATTTATTGGTCACAGGAAAATCCTTTTGACTACTTCTACGTGGACTGAGGTAAAGCCATGTATCTTGGCAGGCTTCTCAACCACAGCATATACTGCCATAGTTATAGTACAGCTCACTCAATGTACTTGTCAAGGAATATGATCTAAAATTGTTGCCGTTTCAATCATCTTATCAAAAGTTCACACAAAAGTAAACTTATTTATGAAGGATTACCTGAGATAGATGCAATCCCTTCTGGACTTGTTCCATTTTCACATTGCTATAAAGAACTACCTGAGACTGGGTAACTTATAAAGAAAAGAGGAGTAATTGGCTTATGATTCCACAGGCTATACAGGCTTCTGCTTCTGGGGAGGCTGCAGGAAACTTACAATCACAGTGGAAGGTGAAGGGGAAGCAAGCACTTCTTACATGGCTGGAGCAGGAGGAAGGAGATTGAAAGGGAATGTGCCACAGACTTTAAACAACCAGATCACATGAATGAGAATGCTATCACAAGACAGCACTAGAGGGATGATGCTAAGCCATTAGAAACCACCCCCATGATCGAATCACCTCCCGCCAGGCCCCATCTCCAATACAAGGGATTACAATTAAACATGAAATTTGGGTGGGGATACAGAGCCAAACCATCTCAGCATCAGAGAGCACAAAGTCAAATGACTTCAGGGGTCAGATGCCCACGTAAATGAACAAAGTGGTCTGGTATAATGAACGAGGGGAGGAGGGATGAACAGCGGTATGCTTAACTGATGATGTGCATTCCATGCTTAGAAGCATGTTCTTTTTCTTTTCTCATACATAAATTTGACTTGCAGACTGCCTGTCTTTACTCTCTGCATCTAGAAAATGGATTATCTGTCTTAGATTAAGTTAGTGCTTCAGAGCACTACCTGAACTCTACTTTTTTTTTGTACCTCCTTACAATTCATATTACTAAATTTGGACCTGACACTATTGTTTTAGGAAATTTTTGGCTAAAAATCAGGAGACATTTCTTGTTCTTTGTCATATCCTAATTAACTGACAGCTTCTTTCTGCAAAGCAGTGAGTTTTTCTCTTTAACAAAGCTGCCTTTATGTGCTATTAAAGATATCATAGTGATCAAATCATAATCCACATATTCCTCAGTCCTGAGCTTATGAGGATTCTTATTTCAGAAGGACAAATAGAAATCACCCCAACCTGACCTTCTCTGGAGTTATCATAGTGCTCTGTGCCACGAAGACTGCTTTACCCTCTAGGCATGTGGTAGGATTACATTTCCTAGTGCTCTTGTGGTCAGGACTGACTGTGAGTAGTTCTGGCTAATGAACTTCGAGCAGAAGCAACATGTGCTACTACTAACCTGGAACATTTATGACCAAACGTGAGAACCACCAGCGACTTGGTTTTCCTCTACTGCTGTGTTATGAGTGAGAACAGGAATGACAACACCACTCCAGGTTGACTCAAAGTAGACATGGAGTATGAGAGTAAAATAAACATTTGTTGTGTCAAGCCAGGAAAATTTTGGGATTGTCTGCTAACTACATTGTATCCTAGCTTGAATCCTCCCTATGTCAAACTCCTCATGTCATTAGAGGGGGTAGATATAGAGAAATCTCATGGTTAGGCAAGCTCCCTGAACATGACTGCTTCTCAAAAGGATTTTCCTGTGACCAATAAATTCCTTGTTACAGATTATAGTGACTTGATTCCATGTTTAATAACCAAGATGATTGACAGCAATAAAATCCAGTTTTACATATATATATAGTTCTTTTCTTATTTGGGATACAAGAGGCAGGCTTTCTCTATTCCTAATGATAATCTTATGAAGAACAACTGCATAATTTCTTGGGGAAAAAAGTATGATGTAAGAAATTTACAGAACATATGGTGCTTATATTCCTTTTCCTAAATTGTAAAACTTTATTTGAAAGAATGAAAAAGACTAGGCCTTGCAATAACCTAGCTCGTGTACTCAATTGATCATTTAACAAACTGATGTCTTCCTGGATTAGTACACGGCAAGTAGACAATAGTCTCTTGGCTCCTGGCTCATAAACATCTTGACTATATTTAACACTGTTGGGGGACACACATGGCATTTCAAAGGATAAAATGTTTCTCTCATCTTAATAGATTTGCTTCAACTGAGCAACTAGTTTGTTTTTATCTAGTAAATATAACGACCATTTCTTTTTATACATTGTCTGCTAGGAAGGTGACTGTCAGATTTTAGCATCAAAGCTAGCAAATACAGAGGATCTTACAGTATGCATTCTGTGCACTGACATTACTCCTAAATATCAGATGAAATTTAAAGAGCCTGGAATTTTAAGATACAGAGAGGAATTCCAATTTACAGTGTTTACAGTTGTTGATTTGCAGTGGTATCTTAAATGGAAGCAGCCTAATAACTAGGTGATATTATGGTTCTGGAGCCCATGAACTTAACTACTTTTGTAAGTAGTGAGAAAATACTACTTTTCTAAGTAGTTAAGTTCATGGGCTCCGGAACCATATGAGTTATATTCAAATCCTAGTTTTGCAACTTGGTAGTCATGTGGCCTTAAGCAAGTTATTTCACTGCATCTGCTTCCTCATCTTTAAAATAGGGATGATTGCCTCTATTGTTGTAAGGATTAAGGGTTAATGTAGGAACACTATTAAGAACATTTCCTGGCATATTAGTTAATATAATTATTTCCCTAATAATAAATGGCCAGTGATTACAAGTCAATACACATGAGTCAACCTGAGACCTTTACCTTAAAGAACACTGTGCTACATCCTAGAGATACAAAAATGAAAAGGTCTGGCCTTGGCCTTAGCTCATGAAATGTAATAGCCTAAAAGTACAAGATCCATAATTGGACAATATCAGTACAGGGGGACAAAATCAGTAATACAATGAGTTATTTGCTATTTGCTATCAATACATATTTTGTTAACATATTAGCATACACATTTCATCTTCAAATCTTCTTGGACACACTAATTTTTGCATCCTTCTAACCAAAGTTTTTGTAAAACGGAAAGCACTTAAAAATTGCAGGATAAAGGAATTAACTGAAAGTGAGGCATTCAAGTGGTGCTAGCCAGCAGACACCTTACAGGCTCTCCCACAAAAAAATAAACATAAATATAGTTGTAATGAGTGACCTGTGAAAAAAGCAGAAGTGGGATGCTGAGAAGCTATCCCGGCCTGGGCATTTGAGGATGGTTTTCCTGAGGAAGCAGATTATCAGCTGAGACCTGGAGGAAGAACAGCAGTTGCGCTAAAGAAGGAGGGTTCCAGTCAAAAGTAACAGCAAAAAAAAAAAAAAAAAAAAAAGTAAATGCAAAGCAGGTGAGGCAGGGTGGAGCTTGTCAATTGTTTTCAGGTTCCAAAAAACTAAAAGAAGGGAAATATAGCTAGTACATAATAAGCAAGTAAGAAAGTGGCGCAAGGTGGTAATTATTGCTTCCACAGGGTGGTCTTCCCTGGCCACTATCATCTCACATAGCCCCCTATTCCCAGTCCTTTTGTTTACAACACTTCTCTTAAATCATGTTATGCAGATGTTTGCTTTTTTGTATGTTTTTTTAACTTGAGTGTAAGCTCCATTAATCACATCTTGTCTGTCTTTCTCATCTCCATACCTACAACACTTAAGAACAAAACTTGGGTTCATCATTGCCATTCAGTAAATGTTGAATAAAAAACAAAAATGAAAGCTAGACTTTACGTGAAGGGTTAATGTGAATGATCATGAAGGGCTAATTATGAAGCGCTTTATAACCTGTAAAACATTTTGAACATTAACAGAAAGGCAATGATGAATTTTAAGTCTAAAGCAACACAATCAGATTTGCATTTAAAAATCACTAACTGTTGTGTCAAGGGTGGAGCTGACGGCCTAGGACACCCTGTGGCTTAGATCAATGTGATGACAATATCAGGAAGGACAGAAATTGATAAACTTGAGAAATGGAAAGAAAGCAAAATAGCAAAATTAACAGGGCTGAATCTTTAATAAGAGAGAGAAGACTCCTAGATTTGGGGATAAACAGTGGAGTCTCTTCATGAGAAGAGAGGGGAGCTGTGTATGTTTGCTGTTGGTTTTTTGTGGGAGAGGGGTACTCTGGTAGAGATTCTGAACTCCTTTTTAGTCAATTTCACTTTGAGGTGTGGGAGACAGTGAGAGTGCTGTGAAGGAAGAACCTGTATAAAGAGGACTCTAGTCAGGAAATAGAGGTTTAGGGATCGTGAGCAGAGAAGAGGAATTGAACCTATAGGGAAAGATAAGGTAGATTAATGTCCCAGTGAGAATAGAAGAGGGCCCAGGCCATCTCCCTAAGGAGCTCAGAAAGAGAAAAAGAATCCACAAAGCTGACAGGGTGGAGTGGAGGGAGGGAAAGCCAGAGAACGCAGGTCACAGAAGCCATGAAAAGGGCATGCTCTTGGAAGGAAGAAGCCTTCTGCAGGATGGCTTGAGACTGGTTTCTGTGACACAGGTCCCCTGACCAGGGCATCTAATTAGTAAACCTTTAGGTTTTATTTCAACAGACAATTGTATTCAGAGAGTTATACCAAGGAGAGATTCTTCCTGAAAATAGAACTAGGGTTCCATTGGACAATTGGTCTTTTGGCAACGTGGTCCAGATTGGAATGATACTGCCCAAAAGGCTGGTATGCAGGAAGGGGAGGAAAGAAGGCAATGATTCTGAAACTATGGGGGAGGGGGGGTGCTGTCTGTCATGAGTATGTAGTGAATCTGTTGAAGTAAGAACTGCTGTCTTTATTTTAAAGTTACTAGCCCCAAAGTTCCAAACTTCCCACGTCCTGTGTTTGCTGTGCTTGGCAGGGGAGCTAGAATGGAGGAGGAGAAGCAGACTTGAAATTGGTGAAGGGGGTCAGAATAAATGATAAAGAAAGGCCTTTAAGGCTCAATGCTCAAAAGTTGTTCACAATTAGCAAAACCCTGGCAGGCACAAATGATGTTTCCATATATCTGTTGTCACTGAAAATGCTCATTGAATTAATTTGGAAATTTTATTTCTGATGTAATTTCTGGGGTTCATGTCATTATGGATTCAAGATGCTAAAGAATGCACAAATACTTTATGAGTCATATTCGTTCAGGAATGATGTGGCTTGAGACAGCATCTTTTTTACTTCTTCCAGGGCTGTATATATTTGGAAGCAGCCAGAAATTTCTGGCTGAGTTACAGAATTTATGAGATTTAAATCTATACTTGCAAACAGATGAACATTTAACACAGCACTGGAATAAAATGAGATGCACTGCCCTTTGCCCAGTGGAGATGATTCTGACCAGCAGAAGTCACACTTACGTTGCAGGAGGAGATGCAGGGTGCTTCCTTGCTGAAATGCCATTCTGAGTGTCAAGAAATAAACTTTTAAAAAGAGAATCAACCCAATTGAAGGTAGTAAGAGAATATTGCTTCAGAAAGTGAATCTCCGTATGTCATCTATGACTCAGTTTCTCCCCCATGCCTGTATTTTATCATTTAGTACCTTCATTTATCTGTCCATTCACTCAGCAAATATGTACATGTAACAAACGCTGATGTGATGGTGACCAAAACAGAAATATCATCTACCCTCAAAGAGTTCACAGTCCAAAAAGGAAAAAAAAAAAAAAAAAAAAAGGAATAAGCAATTCCAATGCAACATGTTAAAGTAACACAACAAGTCAGCACACGTACCATGGAATTCTGAACCACACTTGAGCAAAGTCTAGCCTGAGAACTGAAGGGCCTACAGGGAAAGATGGGAAAGAGCTTTTTTCCTTACTTTATTTACCGCTCCTGCCACCCTACCTTTCCCCTAAATGTTGAGCCACTTACCCTTTAAAACTACAATCTAAATCTGTTCAAAATTCTCACAGGCTAACATTTCATAAAAATAACTACACTAAATATTGAAGGTGAAGGAGGAGAGAATACAGAAGATATAAAAAGCACAAAGACAGTGAAGTTCTCAAAATTTAGGGTGTTGATCCTTAAGACAATTATATACTGGGTCCAAAGAAATAGTGCAAATTGGCTTGAACCCAGCCTAGCATTCTGTTCTCCTAGATCCACATTTCTTGGAAGTAGGGATGTTTATTTTTATGGCAGGAAAACAGATTTCTAGCTAATTGTCCATTTCCAAGGAAAATTGGAAAAACATCTTACCTATCATAAATGTAAGCATCTCTCATGTTTATTTCTCATACTTGGCAAATGACAGCATTTTACACATCTAATTGGCTATATTAAAGTATGCAACAAATGAATTATTTCATGCTCACTCCACAAATGGTACCTTTTTCACTGACACTGCTTGCAAAATATGCTTCCTTAACTCTGGAATATATGCACAGGGATACAATAAGACGGGAAACTAATACTCAAAGCAAATTTTCAACCTTGAGCAATGAACATATGCAAAGACATGGGTTCAGCTACAACCTCAAATCACTGCCCAGTTAACCTGAGAGGAGTATGAAAACAGTTGCTTAAAAGTTACTGAATTACTCTCTTCAGGGGACTTAGGTCTGTGTGAGTCTATTTCTAGAAAATATGGACCTAGCTTTTCTTTTTACTCTTCACTTCCGGTCTCTTCCCTTTGTGTTCCTTTTTAAAAAGTTGTCTGTTTTTTCCATTCTTTCTCTTATCCTTCTTTTCCCTTCTCTACCTTTGAGGTGACAAAATACAGTGAGACCTATGGGGACGTAGCTGAGGAGATATCAGAATCAAGGAGGCTGGCTGGGACTGGTGGAACCAGGGTCAAGGATGCTGCCAGATTGCCAGAGCCTATGGAGCAGGATAAATAGATAGTTATGACCAAGGTCTGTGAGGCCATTGGGGATGGGACCAGGAGCCGGGAGCCAAATGAGGCCAATGGTGGCCAAATAGAAGCTTCCAACCATGATCCTCCCAACAGGAATGCCAAGTGGAACAACTATGTACACAAAAAAATGCACCTTCATAAGAACCAAAAATCAGGTGAATGATCACAATACCTGGTTTTACCATTACGTTAAGGGGCTAAGGCTGAGGAGATGCTTGGCAGAATTGACATGATAGTTACTTACACAGTGAATGATCAAACACATGTTGAGCATAATGGGAGTCAAGTTTCCCACTTTTAGGGAAAAAAATTGCCTATATAGAAAGGGTGTAGGCTAGAGGAAACCTTGTGGTATTGAGTTAGATTTAGAGCTACTAATGTGAGCTCATGTTTGATGGATAGATGGATAGATAGAGAGATAGAGAGATGATAGAGAAATTGATACACGTGCTACATTGTGTGTGTGTGTGTGTGTGTGTGTGTGTGTGTGTGTGTGTGATTGCCAGCTCTGTCCACTGTGAGGGACTAGAAACGATACCACTTAGGAAGATGTGAGTACACCCAGTGCCCAGATCTTGTTTTCTAAAAGCCAGTCTTCAGACTAACTCAAAGACTAGAACAGGAGAAATACAAGATGAATCTGGAGTATCTTGTGACAAAGTGAGGAAATGCTCAAATGATGAGGGAGACTTGTCAAAAGGATAAATGTGCTAACATCTAGGGGCTCCAAATGGCTTAATCTGGGATAAGATGAGTTTCAAAATAAATAATGATGTTAAGGTATTACATCACTTAGAAGAAAATAGTTATCCATAAGTTTATACTCATATAAATAAACAAATGAATAAATAGATAAATTTGGATGACAGGGAAATTTCTTACAGTAGAATGCTGGCTGATAAATGTAGATCAATAATGAAATTAGAAAATCACCACTGAGTAAACATCATTGCTTGTTTCAGGCAAAAATCATTAACGAATGCTAAATCTAGTGTGTGAAGATTTAAAGAGTAATAGAATACTTACTTATATAGTTTCAAAATATTCAATATATGGGAAGATTAGCAATTTTATAATAGAGCAACCTAGCAGACATTACCTTCATCAACTGATCCAAATTTTGTTCCTCCTGATAGGATGCACTGTGAAGAACAGGGTGAGGAATTCCTATTAAAAATCCGTCATCTGAATGTAAATGAGGAAACAGGCAAATTTTAATTATAGAAATGAGGAAAAATCAGGCAAACTTTAGAAAATAACTGGCCTGTACTCATCAAAAGTACCAATGCCACAAAAAAGCAAGAAGAGACAGATAATGTCCCACAGTGAAAACGAAAGAGATATGACAACAAAATGCAGCACATGATCTTGGATTGAATCGTGGGCTGGAAAAAAATAATTTAAAAAGTCTGTGTTTTCAATAAAAAAGGGCATTCTTGAGACAATTGGTGAGTGAGAGGGATTTAAGGATTAGGTGGTAGGATTTTATTAATGTTATAAATGTTAAATTTCATTGAGTGTATGGTGTTATGTCTACAAATTATACTCAAATGTTTTGGGGGAATATGTATATGTGTGTATACACACACACACACATACATACACACACACACAATAATACATGTCGTTAAATATTAACAGCTGGAGAAACCGATAGTCCTTTCCTCATTTTTACTATTCTTTACTTGTCTTTTTTTTTTTTTTTTTTTTTTTTTTTTTTGAGACAGAGTTTTGCTCTTTTGCCCCAGCTGGAGTGAAGTGGTGCGATCTTGGCTCACTGCAACCTCCGCCTCCTGGGTTCAAGTGATTCTGCTCCCTCAGCCTCTCAAGTAGCTGGGATTATAGTGCCCAACACCACTCCCAGCTAATTGTTGTGTTTTTAATACAGACAGGGTTTCACCATGTTGGCTAGGCTGATCTCGACCAAGCCTCTTGACCTCAGGTGATCCTCCTGCCTCTGCCTCCCAAAGCACTAGGAATACAGGCATGAGCCACCACCCCGGCCTCTTTTTAGCATTCTTATAACATGTCTTTATAAAAGTTAAAAATGTTTCAAAATAAATAGCGAGTAACCATATAGTATATATAAATGCAGTGAAGGAAAAATATCTTAACAGAATTAAAATTTTAAAATTAAAAAAATTGAACATAAAAAATTAATGAAAATTTGGAACTGAAAAGTCAACAGCATTATCCATAGTTTAATGATCCTTCATACTTTTCAAGCACTATACAGTTCTGAAGGTAAAGTTATATTTCATCTCATTTTTCCTTTCATTGTGTTTGGGCTATTTCCTGAATTTGAAAAAAAAATACAACTAATACAAAAAAATTTGCAAAAATTACTATCTGAAAAATTCTAGAAAAAATTTGTCCTTTTCTTTATTTTTGTAAACTTAGATGATATAATTCAGAATCAGAAAAACTCAGTTTTGTTCTTAAAGAAAGTAACAATACAAGTGAATTTGCTTGCTCTCTCTTTCTCTCTTGGCTAGGTTTCATATGTCAAAGCTATTGATATTTGGATGGCAGTATGCCTCCTTTTTGTGTTTTCAGCACTTCTGGAGTATGCAGCTGTAAATTTTGTATCAAGACAACACAAAGAACTTCTGAGATTTCGACGAAAGAGAAAGAATAAGGTAAGTGAATAAATGTATTGGGTTTGGCAGGATCCAATTTTCACTGGAAAGTGAATTTGTTGTATTTAATCGAGATGAAAAGAGTGGGAATTGGGACTGAGGATGAAATGATATAATATTTCTTTCATTTTTTCCAATCCTAACTGAAAGGGTCAAAAATAGCTTCAGGGAGAAAATGATGACACCTAGCTCTGCTTTAAACAGCAAATCTGATGGCATGAGACCTATATCAACTTCTTTTTAATGTACTTCCTGGACGGACACTTTTTTATTTTAATTAATGAAATATATTATTTCTTACTTGCAATGTTAGAGCATTTCTAATGGTTTCACTTCATGTAAGTTGTCAAATGTAATTATTAAAGTGTCTTTGTCAGAGGTAATTTATTTTAATCAAATATTCCTTATTTACTAATACCATAATGACAAATACATGCAAAACTATGTGGTCTCTTTCTGATACATATTTCCATGAGCTAAAAATGTTTCTTTTGAAACCCCATGGGAACACAATAAAGTGCTATTGTTATGGGGCTACTATCTGATAAATAATGAAACCAGGAGAAAACTTAGAACATCATGAAGAGACCATAGTAAGTTGCAGAAGTAAACTCCTAATTGAATTTTGATGCCCTAAATGAAGTTTTTCCTCCATGCAGAACTGTAATGGCATTTCTCTTGACATGCACATGGTTTTGACCAATCCCCTTTCTTTTTCTATAAGAGAGAGCCTCCATCAACAGCAGATCTACACGTTTACTTCTAATGTGAATGTGCCAACTGATACTTTGAAAGTAAATGGACTTTTAAAGCAATGGAGAATAATGTCAAAGTTTTGTGTAATTGTGGCAAGGATCCAATATCCTGGTATATTTAAGTCAAAAGATAAACCTTAACGATAAAAGTCAAATTCATCTAGTGCGCATTTTTAAGTATTTTAAAAGTTGCAATTTTTAAAGGATTCTTTGTGGTTTATAAATTATGCTGCAATTTATATATTTATTAAACTTCTTTAAAAAGCACTAAGCTTTGACCTCTCAGTGCTTGAGTCTATTTAGTATTAAACATATTCTAAAGCAGTAACTTACTTATCATTTCTAATTGGCCCTCCAAAAGGCGTCACTGCTCCAATAAACACACAATTAACAGCAGCATGGAAAGAACATCAGCATTCAGCATTGGGAGAGTCAGTAATATACAAAGAAAAAACAGTGCTAAGACTTGCATTTAATTAAATGTTATGAAAACCAAAGCACATCTTTTGTACACTGAAACATATTGTGATGGGGAGATTAACTTTATCTTCTTCTCTCGCCTCACTCTGGTCTACTGGTCTGTTACATTTTCTCATATCTCCTCATTCTCCCTTTATCTCTTTTTCTTCCTCCTCTCTCTCCCTATCTACCTCCTACTTGCTCCTCTTTTCTTTCATGATACCTGGCACCGGTGGAACAACAATGACAATACAAATCCTTATCAAAGGGGTGATGCTCTGGTCTTTCTTTTTTGTCAGTGACTGATAAAGACCATTTTCCACCTTCTAATATCAATAATTAGAAGTAAAGCAATACTCACATTCCCTATCATTTTGATTTGCATTTTGTCATTTTGATTTTCCATTTCTTTACCTTTTTTCTTCTCCTTATATAATTTTGAATGTATCAAGCATGTACTCTAAATACGAGAAAAGAGAAGTATTTGTACATCCAGTGCCCAAATGAGGAAAGTGTGAAAGCTCAGACATACCCTACATCCACCACACATCCAATAAACACAATATCAAGTAGAAAAAGTATTAGACAACACGTCTAGATGCTCAATTCTGTGTCCTTCTTTTAAAAAATTATTTTTACCTAAGTGCCTCTTTACTCAGTTTTACCACATGTAAAAGTAAAATAAAACTATTTGATGTTCCTTCCTCTTTAGCTCATAGAAAGATGGAAATATTCATTTTCTCTAGTGATTGGTACTCTGGGAAAATGCAAAAATGCAAAAATAGTCATATCGTATTATTTTCTGATAACTACTTGATATATTCAGGAATCAAATGTAATTAAAAGTAATTATGATTTAGTGAAGAAAAAAGAGTTTTTTTAAGTTCAATTTATACATTGAGGTAGATAGTTTGCATATGTGAAAATCTATTAATTGCTACATATGTCTGTTCATATGATATATGCGATTAAAACCAATTGTGTAATTATATTTAATCATATATGAATTGATTATCTGGTTTCTCAATCCTTCTTGGTCCACTTTACCTTCCCACAGACAGAAGCTTTTGCATTGGAGAAGTTTTACCGTTTCTCAGATATGGTAAATTGACTTTCTTAACTCTAAATAGAGGAATGTGCTCATCAGTAAAAAGCAGACAGCATATTCTGCACTACCAAGGCAGTGTTTGGTGGGGAAACACAGCCCTTTTTGTTTTGAAAGCTGAGCAAACACCATCCCCCTTTAGCTAAGAAGGGTATTTTCTTTTTCTAAAAACTTTATTCTTGTCTTCTCTCATGCAGTAAAAGGATATTTAAATATTATCCTTCATTTTATTAACAGAGATATTTGATTGGTCAAAATGATTAAAAACTATATGTTAAAGTGAAATATCACATATGTCTTGTAATAATCATCATAGAAGAAACACTCATATACTTGTACAAAATTAGTTGAAAATAAATGGACATTTTATTTATATAAATTCCAAAAGCAGCTGCACAAGAGACCTCAAAATAAGGCAACAAAATGATTTATGCCTTCCATGTATCTTTAGAATCAATTCTAAACATTAAAATATGTTTAGATTACTTATGGTAAGTGAACAATTTAGTTTTGATAGCAGCATCCTTTGAAATTTTCTAATAAAAAGAGATCGCAAAGATATATGTCCAAGTATGATGATTAAATATTAGGAAACCAATCTAAAATAGATCATTTTGGTCTATACGTGGTTTGACTTGGGGCCCATAATATACGATGCAATAATTAAATAGAAATCCATTGAAGCCAGGAACTTAGCCTGGGAAATCACATACAAATAGTTCTGTCTATTGAACTAAATTTCTGGGTTAAACTATGTTTAAAAGTAGCTCCCCAGATGATTCTACTGTACACTGCAGGTAAGAATCCCTGCAAAAGACATGTTAAACAATTCTTGCAGTAATCTCAACCTCATAACAGATCATCTAGACCTGGTATTATTTTAAAGTACTTGGTATGTTATCTTATAATATATAATCGCTCAGCTATTTTCCTTTGCTACTAAAATTACATCTTATTTCCCAGCATCCCACTTCTCTCTTTGTTTTTTAATCCCTGAAAAATAATTTCACCTGATCTACCTTATTTTACTCAATTATCTTAATTGTAAATTCTTCATTGCATTAAATTTACATAATCATATAGAGTATTTGCAATATATATTTATAGATACAAGTAGGTATTAGACTATATAGCAGACTATAATATTTCTTTGAAAGACCAACATAATTATATCTTCAGCAGCTAAACAGTTAAATGTTTATAGAAACCATAGAATGAAAGATATTGAATTAAATATTACTTTATGAAAACTCTAATGTAAAAATAGGCTTACCTCATGGACAGTCAATAAATTCTTATTTTTAAAGAAGAAACAATATGATAATGCAGATATATTCATAACAAAGTATATACATCCCATTTGTTTTTAAAATATTTCAAGCATTGGGCAAATTTGGGAATGGTTGGCTTTTTGAAAACTATTTCCCCAAACTAACAATGCTCTGGGCTAATCAAATTTGTCATTTAAAACTATGTATTTGCTTAGAAACAGTCTAAGCAATCTAAATTTTGAAATAAACATACTCAAAATGAGTGTTAATGCTGGTACTATGCCTTTTATTGACATGAGTACTGGTTTACATGAATTTTCTTCAGTACCCTAATTTGGCAGAACAGGCAAAGTAAATAAAATAGTCTCACTGTAGAAAGTTTGTCACAACAGGGGTCCTTACATTAACGGAAATATGATTCCTAGGAAAGTTTTAACTAGGCTCAGCATTGGCTTAGGCATTGCATACAGTCTTTTAAACTTACTTTTTCCTCTGTGAAGGTAGCAGAGAATCTAGCATCTATTGTGAAGAAACACAAATTTGCTCTTGTATCCTAATTTCCCCACCCCACACTGCCCCAGCCTGCTGTGTGCTGATTACGCACTGCACCATGTCATGGATGCTATCTCTAGTGCTATGTGTGTGTGCGTGCGTGTTTATGTATGCATGATATGGGGAGAATTTTGGTTAGAGTCGCTATTCCCATGTATGAAGCATTACTTTAGTCCTGGAGCCTTAAAAAGACATGTCAAGGTATTTCTGAACATGTTATTTGTTGAGCGATGTGGATGAAATGGGATTGCTTTAGTGCATTTCATGTAGCTTCTTCCACAATGCAATGTAATAGTGTAATGGTTTGCTGCAAGAAAACATGCACCAGTATTCTAGTGCCTGTTTCCCTACTGATTATTATTTATTATTTATATATGCAAATGAAATAGGAATGGACCATTAGTTCTAGATTTAAGAAATCTTGACCAACTTTATGTTTTGCTAGGCACAATGATTATCTTTTGAAAAATAAAGATATCATTGACTGCATTTTGACCATCTTTATATACAAACTTTATTTTATTTACTTATGTTTTTATATGCTGTCCTACTTTAAAAATAATTCAAGATAGCTTCTAAGAATATTAAATAATTGATTTTCTGTTCTGTGGATTTGTCAAGTCTAAAGTCTAAGAATAAATGCAAACATACATATACACTATTTTGATGAAAATGAGGAGGAATCATGGTTGAAAGCAATATGGCATCCATATACACTAATTATTCAATAATCTTTGCATTCCAGGTCAGCTTATGCTATTCCAGAGCTAAGATGTTCTTTAAATAGATAAAATAGTTCCTACAATTATCTTTCATACATAAGAAAAGTCATTTCCCAATAACTTAGATTCAAAGAAAATTCTATTTGAATGACTCTAATATCAGGAGTTGAAATTGCATCCTCTCAAGATAAAAATTGTAAGACTTTAATTATTCCCTATGAACAAATATTTAGATATTTAATTTGCATTAAATGTAACTATTTCTTATAGCTATATTCTCCCTGAAAATCTGTTCAGGACAATAATATTTGATAAGGTGACATAATTTTTGTTTAATCTAAATTTACATGCATTTTGGTGACTTCCATTTCAGTGCTAACTAAAATAGAAATGCTGTTTTTTAACATATAATATCTATTGCTATACCCTATGACACTGCATAATTATGAGATGGCAATAAATGAATTTAACATATTATGCTAGAAATAGATATATAGAATTTTAAATAAATCATTCCATTGATTTCTTATCTGTCCTCTATAATATTTCATCTAAAACATTTATCTTTTTGAATTTACATTTTAGCATTTATTAATCTCCAAACCATTTCTGAATCTAAGCTTAATATGCCACGTATACTCTTGGCTAATTAATAGCTAATTCAAATGTCATCTATAATAAATGAAAGGTTCTCCTAGAGTGAAGTTTCAAACAATTTCATATTAACAATTTACTTGCAACAACAAAGTATGTTTTAACCTCATCTATAATTGCACTATTTTAGACCTTCCATTTATACATGATTTAAAAATGTGCGTAGATGTATGAAATGGAATATTTTATTTTAGACTGATATTTTAGAAAAACAATTTTAATTCATTCACATTTTTCATCTGATCTTGATATTCTCAAAGGGCAATGATTTTTCCCAACAAAATAAGTCATTGCTGTGTTTATTAGCAATTTAAAATAATCCACACATTTTGAAACCATATAAATAGAAATTAGTAATAATTCAATTTTCCTTCCTTTGTCACATTCCCATTTGGTAATAAAGTTACAGAAAATTATTTAATAAAAAGACATTTGGAATAATCTATTTAATTCCTTAATTGCATAAACATTGCCCCAACGGTACCTACTGAGGGAGAAACATTAAGATGAAAATAATGTCTTCAATGCTGTTATATTTTACAGCAATTCACATAATCAATACTTCATGCTATTCTAGATGCTTAATGTTTTATTCACAGTCAGTGACAATCTTCATGCCTTTCTCACTCTCACATCCACTTGTTTTATTTTTTCTGTTCATTTTTGAGGATTAAGAAGAAGATACAAAATGAGCCCTTGCCTCACACATGTGTTAATATGCAGTATTGTGTTTGATGACACAGATGAAGCAATTCTATTCAATGACAATATGCAACCTCCTATTTTCTCTTGGTCTCTAATATTTCTAGTTTCAGCTTGCATTTTATATGAATCGGTGTTTGGCATAATAATTAAAATAAAATGAAAAGAGACATGCAAAGTTTAACAGTATGGTATTGAAGCATAATGACTGAAATGTTTTTATTGTCAGTTTTACATTTACAAAAAAAGGATCTTCCTGTAGAAAGAATTGTGCTACAGACAAATGTCTGTCTCCATTTTTCATTGCCTACCATTCTAACTTGCTTGAAGCATAGTAAGAAGGTTTACTTGTGGGTAAACTAAACTCTTCATTTAATTTCACATTTTAGTCAGCGGTTTTGCCCACTTTTTAGTTCATTCTATCTAATCTTTATTATTATCTATATTTTATGTTGTCAAGGGCCTTAATTTTATATCTAATAAATATTGGCTAACACATAATGCCTCTGAATCAAAAGTTCTAGATACATTTTTTTATTTCTTGCTTTTTTTACATGTAGCCCATTAGAATTTAAACTGAAGCTATTTACAGAAAATTAAATTATCTCAAAAAAGTATTTGAGTGCTAGTTACAATAAGAAATATCACTGCACAAGTAAGCATACATAAACACAGGATAATTTATGATTGTGTAATGCAAAGTCGAGAAATAAGTAATAAAATAATTCAATGCTTCTTCTAATTTAGTAATCTAACAATAATAATAAGCTGATAGAAAAGCTTTAGCTACGCTTAAAATCATTGTTTAGGTGCAACCTTTCGAAAAAGTCCCAAGAAGCCAGTTATTAAGAAAAAAAAAAATCACTTGATGTTTTTAAGGTCCAGGGGCTCATGGTCTCTGTCATCCGCTGTCTTACTACAAGCGCAGATAGACACTGTACAGGAGTCTGGTCCTCTCCTTCCCACAGAGCGGAATTTCTGTTTCTGAAAGGGCCCTAGTATGACTCCACAATGCCTCATCTCATGGGCATACTTAAAATGATTTGTGCTGTTTCATGGAACACATTTAAAACACGAAGACTCTTTGGTTGCATAAATTAGATTTGCAAGGAATTCTAGCAGTCATATGGCAAAACCATATGAAACAGTGAGGTCCGGAGGGGTGAATGATCTTTTTACTTTTATGCTGTTGGTTAACCTTTTAGTGTAACAGTGCACAGATGCAAGGCACCCTGGAGAACAGGTGACTGGGTGGCCTATTTTACATAGCATTTTAGTGCTAGTTTGGTTACTCTGAGTTTAAAACATCTAATAGTAAAATGATTCAAGTTATTAGTATTCTTTCCTATTGTGCTTTGTGCAATTTCTAGAATAATGTAATATTACACTCAAAATATTAATAATATAGCAGCAATTTGAGTGTTTTGTCAAGTGTTTTATATATCTTCTCTAACTCTAAAAACACTGATAGGTAGTATAGCAAATATTTTCCTGGAATGAGAAACCATGTATCGGAGAGTTAAATAGCTAAATTAAGGCTATGCAGACTTTGCATGTCCTTGTCATCACATATCTAATAATTAAATGCTTTAATTGCCCATTCCAATATCTGTTTAAGCCTTTGCTCTCTGGGCAGATGGGATATGGGAGGCTCTTCCTCTGCTGTGCTCTTGAACCATGTTGTGCATTTTGGGCTAAAATGTGTTCCTTTGTTCAATGAGTTATATTTGAGAAGCCCAAGCTAATATAAAAATACCTTATTCCAAGCCCTTAATAATATCTTCAGTTGTGGCTTTTGTTACAATGTAAAGAAAACCCAAGATGGAATATCTGTCAATTTCAAGCAATAGCCACTGAATCCTCCAGAAGCCATGGACAACAAACCTAGGTATTTCATCTACAGCTATGTGTTAGCACTTGTGCTTGGAAGAGTCAAGCCAAAAGCAATTTTCATACAGCTTTTCTCTTGTTGATACTAAAGACAAGCTCTCACCACATAAATGGCTTCACTGGGTGACAGGGAATATGTCACAATTCTGCCTATTATGGCATGGTCTGAACATCACCATGGCTACACCCAAAGCCAATACAAGGCACCTGCCATGGCATTGTAGTCCCCTACTGAAGCAGCAACTTGGCAGGCACCTGTAGGACCCAAATGAATTCTCACCTGTAATTTCTACAAGGAATTGCATCTTCTCCCACCATGGGATATTCTTAACTACCTAATTAACCAAAGCCCATTTGCCTGACCACAAGGCAAGACCACTAGCTAGGGCCAAGGAATCTTTGAATATCCAGATATTGCTCTGAGGATAAGAACCAAATGTTGATCCTGCCACTGTTCATAAGTCAGCTCATGAGCAGACTTACCTTTGCTTTCTTCTCCTGATCCATTCCATGGAGTGAGTAGTGCCAGGTGTGTTTGGGGTTCTGACCTTCCATATGGGACTTTCCATTGGTGAGCTAGGTGGTCTGCATTGCCTCTGTTGGAAGAAAGCCATGAGGTTCAGTCCATTGTGGGTAGCTCAACTGGAGGTCCATCATTGGCCCATTGTCACATAGGATTTTGTTACACAGACATGATGCATTCCAGCAGAGTCACTCACTTTCAGTTGGTCTTGAATATACTATTTTAATTTTATCAGGGCACTTAGACTGGAATATCTTTTTTATATCACCCATGATGTGGTAAATATCTCAGGCCTAAATATAGACTGATGCCCTTTAGATTCCTTTGGTCTTGGGGGCTATTTCTAACCAGAGCTCAAGAGAACGCCAGCTGCTGTCATTCAAATAGATTATACCCACTAACAGTGTCAGATAATTTTCTAGTCTAGAATCTTAGCAGCCGCCTTAGAGTGCCACTATTGAGCTTTTTTCCAGCAACTCCAGTCTATGTGTGTTTTACTTGCACCATCAGTGAATTTTAAGACCTCAGAGGGACAGCTTGGCTACTGCGTACCTTAGATCTCTCACAGTCTGATTTAGTTTGCCTTTGAAATTCAGTCTGTCTTCCAGTTACTTTCTAATGTGGGGCCAACAGCATCCAAAATGTACCTGCCAAATTTCAACAGTGCTATAAGCTTTTTTTACGTAGCAGAATGTAGAAGAAATAGCACTTTGCCCTTTCATGTTTGTGACTTGTAGCTGGTATTCTCAGACCAGGTTATTTCTTGCAAGTGGGTTCATGAGCTGGACCGGTTCGTGAGCTGGACCTTGCATCTTATCTCGATTAACTAACTGCCCTTACCTAGTCATATGTGCCACTACAGTTTCCAAACTCCCTGACTTTCTGCTTGGCGAGGGAAACTACCATTTATTAAACAACTTACTTTTGATGACTATCTGGACCAAATTGTTTCTTATCCAGTTGTGACAACATATTGGAGAATTTAGGTTCCGTTAGGGATGGACGGTAAGATTATAACTGTATCCACCTCACATGAAGACATACTATGTTTGACGTTTTTTAACCATTGAGACTGAAAACATCAGTCAAGTCTACCAAATCCAACCAGCCTCCTGTCCTGAACTCATGAATAGAGCTTCATGTCCAAAACAGTTAAGTAGTTTTCACCACATCCAACCAGCATGGTGGAGGCTGTTGGGAAACTCCTTTACTGAACTCAAATAATAATCTTCCTACAAAGGAGGATGTAGGCAATTCTGAGGGCTCTTATTTTATTACATCCAATTAAAACTGGGCTAAGGAATGACTTGCCCAGGACTAGGCTCAAGCCAGAAATGGCAAGATCCTTCATTTATGTATCACATCCTTTCCATTTATACATTTGGTTAAAGGCAATGGCACCTACTGAGCATACATTACTCTTTTCTTCCTACCTTCAGGTTTAGTGTGACCATAATACCTACTGCTATAGCTGATCCTTTGCCTCTTTCCCTGCTCGGGCAGCTTCTCATCCACTCTTTAGATTGCTTTCCTGTTCCCCAGCAATATTACCACATATTTTACCTTGGCATCAGGAAATTGCAAGAAACTGTGTTCACTACCCCCATGACGATTCATCTTTAACCACTGCACAGCCTTAGAGCCCCATGAAGAATCAGGCAAGGAAATCCCGGCCTTCAAGTCAGTTGTTTTGTTTCAGCTGCCTTAACTGATGGAGTAAATTTAGCAATCTGTGTCAATGCCTTTTGTCTCAATTCCCCATTGGCACCGTGGGATTTAACATCTGAGCTGAAAGGAACAGATCTAACAGGGTTCCTTAGGGGAGTCGGCTGCCAGAACTGGAACAGATTTCCATCCTCTCAGCAGGTGATAACATGCCAGGAAATTGTTCACTGAAATCCTGTCAATTTTTGCGGTGTTCTTTTCGTGTCTTAACAGACACCTAAAGAGAGTTTATAGCTGTACCTCTGGCTATGATCTTCTGAACAGCCCAGATTTTTTTTCTCATTGGTAAAACCCAGTAGAACAGTTGCAAGAGTTAATGTACCCATGAATCTAAATACCCTCCTGCCTTCCCAAAATAAGGGCCGCATGCCTAAGGACTCCTCTATCCCAATGCCTACCCCAGTTTTGGCCAGGGCACATGGTTTGAGTAGGCTCCTCTCTGATTATTATGTGGCCAGCCCAGATTTTCTGCTGTACTTAACATATCTACTCTTCTGTAGAGGTGTTACATTTCACAGCAGTGAGAGCATCAGTCAGTTTCCCTTCTCAGCATAGATTGATGTATTGATTTATTGATTTATTTTGAGATGAGTTTTCGCTCTTGTCGCCCAGGCTGGAGTGCAATGGTGCGATCTCAACTCATTACAACCTCCGCCTCCCAGGTTCAAGTGATTCTCCTGTCTCAGCCTCCTGAATAGCTGGGATTACAGGTGCCCAGCACCACTCCCAGCTAATTTTTTGTGATTTTAGTAGAGACAGGGTTTCACCATGTTGGTCAGGCTGGTCTCAAACTCCTGACCTCAAGTGGTCTGCCCGCCTCGGCCTCCCAAAGTGCTGGGATTACAGGTGTCAGCCACTGTGCCTGGCCAACATTTTTTCTCTTTGTTTCATATGAATCTGATGGTTAGGAGTATTTTGATTTTGACTTTTAGGTTTTTTCCTCTTCATTATTAATTTATTAGAGTGTAAATGATAACACACTCCTAGGTTCAAGTGATTCTCCTGCCTCGGCCTCCCGAGTAGCTGGGATTACCAGCAGGCACCACCACACCCAGCTGCTTTTTTTTTTTTTTTCCTTTTGTATTTTCAGTGGAGACAGGGTTTCACCATGTTGGCCAGGCTGGTCTCAAATCCTTACCTCAGGTGATCCGCTGCCTTAGCCTCCCAAAATGCAGAGATTATAGGCGTGAGCCACCATGACCAACGCTCATCAGATTTATACCACCCCAGACTTCACCTACTCCAAAAAGGTCACTGACATTACACCTGCCAGTAATTCCTGAATGATAACACTGCAGCAGAATTGGGGTTAGCATTCACACCAAACATTACATTTTCACATTGCAGCATCCAAAAATACGTTATTAGCTCCTAAGTCAGTTAAAGATCTAGGAAAGCATGGATTCCCTAGAGACCTACTAGCACTTCTTAGCAGTGACCTAGCTCCTTTATGCTGTAATTACCTTGTCCAATTTGGTAGCTACTAGCTGCATGTGGTTATCAAGCACTAGAAATTTAGAGTCTGAATTGAGATGTGCTGTGAATGTAAAACACAAACCAGATTTCAAGGACTTCCTATGAAATAAAGAATGAAAAGTATCTCAATTTTTACTTTAATAAATGTTGAAAAGATATTGTGAACATACTAAGTTAATTTGTTTTAAGTTAAAAATATTTTGACCTGTTTCCTTTAACTTGTTAAAATGTAGTTAATGTGAAAGTTAAAATTACCCACCTGGCTTTTATTTGTGGCTTACACTGTATTTTTACGGAACAGAGCTGCACTGTAGTCACTAGTTTGCAGTGTCACTTGCCTGGGGTTACAGAAGGGAAGATTAAAATTAAGTGTGGTGTCCTTCCAAGTACCATCTGGGCTTCTGTTTTCATCTTGAGCTCAGGTCATGAAGCTGCTTGCTTGTGCTTGCTTTACTGGCTGTTTCTCTTTCCCTTGAGTGGTTTGTTTCACGAGAATTCTTTTTTTTTTTTTTTTGAGACGGGATCTCTCACTCTGTCACCCAGGTTGGAGTGCAGAGGAAACCAACCTCCACTTCCTGGTTTAAGCGATCCTCCCACCTCAGCCCCCAGAGTAGCTGGGCCCACAGGCACCCGCTACCACACCTGGCTGATTTTTCATAATTTTGGCAGAGACTGGGTTTCACCATGTAGGCCAGGCTGATCCCCAACTCCTGAGCTCAGGCAGTCCACCTGCCTCAGCCTCCCAAAGCACTGGGAGTACAGGCATGACCTTCCACCCCAACCCCCAAAATCATTGATTAATAGAAAACAAGGAATTAACTGTCTCTTGAGCCACTTTCCCCTCAGTTTTATCTCACTGATCATCCATCTTTCAATTCAACAAGGGAAAAACCTATGCCATCCATATTCTGGTTGTAATATTCAGCATGTTATTTTCTGCAGAATCTTTGCTATCTTCAAACCAGGTTGGATCAGCATCAGATTCTCCTCAGAACTCCCCCCTGGAACCTTTGGCCATGTTAAGTCTCAAAGGATTGAAAGCCTGGTTAGCTTCTGTCCACCGCTGCTGAGATTTGGGGTTCAAATTGTCATACAGACTCTCAGGGCACCATAGGCTTTAACCTAAAATTATGTTCACTCAGCCTCCTAGGAGGATGTGAGGCAGGAAACCCATCAGGCCTCTAGCATCTGCCTCACACAGGAGACTTAGCAGGTTCTCAAGAGCACAGCTTCTTTTGCCCCTCATCACACAGAACACATAGGTAAAGCTGCTGTGGACAAAAATCAGGGTGTATATGATCATCTTCACGCAGAGAATCACAGCTTTTGTTCCAAACCACACTTGTATACAATCTAGTCACATGGGCCAATGCACCTCTCCCCAGTGCAGGTGCAGCCCCTCACAGTCAATGAGGCCAACTCCAATTCCCCTTGCAGCCTACCTCTATTGTTTTCAGGGGAATGATGCTTAGGAAATCAGTGGTCATTCTCCACACTCCTGTAAGAGCCGAGGCTGGATGTTAACTCTTTGCTCACACTCAGCTATATAGAGACATACAAATGAGAAAAAAATCAGTTGCTCACAAATATGTTAATTTTGAATAGATCATCTCTGTTTTGAGATGAGCAGCTAGGGTCTCTCAAGTTTTAAAATAAGTTATTGGCAGGGCACAGTGGCTCACACCTGTAATCTCAGCACTTTGGGAGGCCGAGGCAGGTGGATCACCTGAGGTCGGGAGTTCAAGACCAGCCTGACCAACATGGAGAAACCCCAACTCTACTGAAAATACAAAATTAGCCAGGCATGGTGGCACATGCCTGCAATCCCAGCTACTCAGGAGACTGAGGCAGGAGAATCGCTTGAACCTAGGAGGTGGAGGTTGCCATGAGTAGAGATTGCACCATTGCACTCCAGCCTGGGCAACAAGAGTGAAACTCCATCTTAAAAACAAATAAATAAATCTATTTATAAGTTATTCAGAACAGATCATTAGAAAGGTAGTCAATGAATTCTGCTTTCCTAAGCACATCAGCTTGAATCCTGAAATCTGAGCATTTTGACAATGAATTTCTCAAGTTCTTCAACTAACATGTCAACACCTCATTGTAAATAGTAAGAAGTTATCGTTTGTCTTAAATTGAGATAGATTTTTTAACACATTGTTTGATATAATTTCAGAGCCTATTTTATACTTCAACATTCAGCGGATTTGTACACAAAATAGTGCAAATTACCTGGGTAACCTACATTTTCCTTTAGAAATGCAAATGCCAGCATGATTTTTGAAGTTATAAGGATGCTATTTTAGCACTGACATAACAACAATTTAATCCCAATTTGTAAGATATAGAAAACTTTAAGGCAAATAATAAATCTGTCCTAAAAGTTTTGTGGAAGCCAAAGCAATGGCAGTCTAAATGAACATGCTTATTTACAGAACACTGGAAAATCAATTTTTATTTTTTGCAAGATTATAACAGTAGTCTCAGGTAGGTTGGATTGTCAGTTTTTCTTTCAAACTTGTGTCCTCAAAATTCAATTGCTTATATATCTTACAATGGAAATATTTTCCAATTATAATATACTTTTGTTTTTCAGGTGGAATTACATTACATTCATAATTCCCAAAAAAAAAAACTATTTTATACCTTACTGCATCAACTGTGGTCATCTTCTCATTTTAGAATTCATAATAACTTCTATATTTTCACTTTCATATTTTATAATATATTATTCATAGATCAGCTACTTTCACAGAACCAACATAATTTTCTTTTCTTCTTTTTTTGAGACAGAGTCTGGCTCTGTGGCTCAGGCTGTAGTGCAGTGGCATGATCTCGGCTCACTGCAACCTCCGCCTCCTGGGCTCTCTGCTTCAGTCTCCCGAGTAGCTGGGATTGCACTTGTGCGCCACCACACCCAGCTAATTTTTGTATGTTTAGTAGAGATGTGGTTTCACCCTGTTGGCCAGGATGGTCTCCATTTCCTGACTTTGTGATCCACCCACCTCCACCTCCCAAAGTGCTGGTATTACAGGCGTGAGTCACCATGCCCAGCCCATAATTTTCAAGACTTCAAGCCAGTTATTTTATCTTTTATATTATTATGGAAAGGTGTTATAATAGGAGAGATATAACAACTTTATTAAATATCTTCTCATCATTTAGACCTTCACTTTTAGTACCTTATTCATTGGTAGCCAACTACCATTACATTCTAAATAAATGTATTAAAGTAAATTATTCGTTAATAATGTGCATTGTTATTAAATATTATATTTCTCTCATAAGCATATTGCATTTATCATATATTATTAAATAATTTTCCTTTAAATTTTCCTTTAAATCTTTTCATTTACAAATATGGAAAATTGTCTTCAATTTGCCATCTTTAAAAGAAATGATACTTTTTAGAAGAACATAGTAATAATAGATTTATGAAAAGTTTACGTCCTTAACATGAAATAAACTTCTGCCAAATTTCATTCACAACTTCAACCAAACCGATGTGCCTGAAAAGTAGTTGTATATAAACTAGGATACATGACTATCTTCTAGATTTTCCAATATGGTTAGTGTAAAACAGAAAAGTAGCATAAAGGGAAGATAACATAAGCCAGGCAGTATTATTGAACTAGACTGTATTTTCTGAGGAAGTAACTTAGAATTGAAAGAAAAAATTTCGAAAGGTTTGTCCCCATGAGAAAGAAAACTTCAGTCAACAATCCTGGTATGTTCCCCTTTGCCATCACACATTTATTCATTTAAACAAATAATGCAAAAACATATCTAGTTTGTGAACATATATAAAACACAATATCCCATTGTGTGCGTGTGATCTACAATTGATGACCCTTGTATTAAAATGACATATGGAAAAGGTTTGTATTTTGTCAGATTTTTTCCCGATTTTTTAAAATTTTTATATTCAAACAATATGTAGACAACATCAGAATTTAGTGTTCCCATTAAAATGTATCTTTTGAGATTTCACATTTATTAATGGGCACATCCATATAATGCAGTAGTATAAATAAAACTTCAGTGGGGACCAAAAGCAACTCATCTTTATATGCTTCTGTTATCCTTTCCTTATATTAATGTAAACATTAACCATGATAAAATTGGTTATGATTCTGAGATGCCTGTTATGCATGCTCTATTCTATTATTAAAGGGCCTACTCACATTTTTCTTTGACAGGATGATGAGGTAAGGGAAAGTCGATTCAGCTTCACAGCCTATGGAATGGGACCATGTCTACAAGCAAAAGATGGCATGACTCCAAAGGGCCCCAACCACCCTGTCCAGGTAATGCCAAAAAGCCCTGATGAAATGAGGAAGGTCTTTATCGATCGGGCCAAGAAGATTGACACCATCTCCCGAGCCTGCTTCCCATTAGCTTTTTTGATTTTTAATATTTTCTACTGGGTTATCTACAAAATTCTTAGGCATGAGGATATTCATCAGCAGCAAGATTAAGTTTCTGAGGGCAAGCAAGTGGAAATGGTGAATTCAGAAGAAAGTGTCTCTGCCGTAGGCGTGTATGTGTGTATGTGTGCGTGTGGCCTACAATTGATGACCCTTGTATTAAAATGACATATGGAAAAGGTTTGTATTTTGGGTAGCTATGCAAAGTCATGAGACAGTTAAGATTATTTTAATAAATATAAAATATTCATTAGGGGATATTATTTCATATTAATTCCAGATGATTTGTTTTTTCACAGTAAACCATGTAAGTAGAAGCTTTACTGCCAATGTGTTTATATGTTACATAATATCTCATACTAGTAGACATGAAAACTACTTTGAAATTTCTTGATTTGTAATTCAATGCTATTTTATCTTACAAAAGCAAACTTCACACAGTAAACTTTATGACAGGAAAAGAGGGAAATTATAAAGATAATAAAAACGAATAGTTTGAGATTTGAAACTATTTTCTTATAGTATAGTTACAAAATATTCAGTTACAGTGGGAATTTAACTCATATTAATGGAGGATTTATCCAACATATGTACAAATAGTATTTAACCAACATATGTAGTTTTGAGAATTTTCAAATAAGGGTATTAAAAGACTTTAATGGTTTGGAATACTAAATTTGTTTAGAATATTAAATTTTCCTCTGTGCAAATTTTAAACAAGTATCATAAGAGATCGTGTTACAATCATGATCTACTTTTCTTAAACTTTATATCTCTCAGAACGAAGGTGGAAATACAGAAAACAACTATGTTTTTAAATAAGTGTTATAGCTATGTATTTTAAGTTATTGCCAAATATTGAACAATTCAAGCCAGTACCCTTGTTCTGGTTAGATTTTTAATAGCTGCTTAACTATATGTGATTGTGTTTAATATTTTGATATAATTGAACAAAATTCAGTGAGACTTTTATATTTTAGTTTAGAATGTGACTTTAGAATTCAATGGGATTAAAGTATTTACATTTTGATAAAAATGAATACAATGAAAACGAAAATGAATTCATGAAAGTTTTTTAAATAAAAACAATTTTCCCATCAGTGTGATATGGTTCCCAACTCCTGTCTCCAAATATAAGAAAGGAAAGTTTTAATTTTAAATGATAAAAGTAAGTCATTTCTATAAAGTGAGGACTGTTTTTCTATTTCTGAATTAATGATTTCAAACAATAAGCCATTCACAAGATTCAAATAAGTTTAAATGAAATTTGTATGTAAAATTTATCAATGACCCTATGGACTACTTCAACAACAACCAAACATTAGTAACTTGTTTTTTGCAGTGTAATTGGGTGCAAATGTATGATAGAGTTCTTGGTAAATAGAACCAGACTCTTACTCTTTGGCAGTTTTGTTATTTTTTTAAACTATTTTTACCATCAATGTATTTGGAAAAGCTTTGGAATAATGCTTCTTAGGTATTTTCATTATTGATCAGATGCACAAACTCAATATACCAGATTATTCACAGAGAAAACTTGTGAATAATTTCCCAACCATTAAGAAAACAAATAACTCAGATGTAACATAGAAAAGCCAATTCTTAAACCAGATGATATTTTCTACCCTTCAACCACTCTCAAATTAAAAGCAAAAACTACCATTTAAAACTAAAAACTTTACAGTTAGTGTACATCAGCTTATCCAATTGTAATTTTTAAATGACATTTTTAAACATAATAAATGTTAAGCAGTTTTCTTCTAGTAAAAGACCAAGTTTTCTTCCTTTATAAGTAATGTAAAACAACACTATAAAGAAATAACATCATGTTTGGCATTATGTGCAAATGCCATAACTAAAAGAATTTGTTACTCTGTATGTACCTACGTTGAGGACTGTGCTCCTGGAAGTTAAACATATGCTTCTTCATTTGATATGTATTTAACAAAACCATGGAAACATATTTTTGTACTAAAGATTAGAGCAAGATATGTCATTTGTATTCCTTGAAAGTTAGCAAGAAAGTTCGAAGTGTAAATTACATCATCTCAATGTGTCTCTGATACGTTTTTCTATACTTTACACATCTTATTTCAAAAGTTTCCCAACATTGGTTAAGTGAATTCTGCCAGGAGCAAAGAGAAAAATAATGAATGCAAACAGGTTTACTTCCAAAAGGAATTCACAGACTTCACTTGTTATCATATTTGAGAATATTAAAAATGTGTCTTTTTAAACCTGAAACTTGAATGTGAAAATATCAACTGTAAGACAGTGTTGTCAACAAGGACATTGGTACATTAGAAATCTATCTCAAAAGTATTATACTTTCCTTAGGCATAGTTTTCCTTTCCTATTATATTTGTCAGTGTCTTGCAGCTCTCAGAAAATACTCTAACAGCTTTCACTCAAGGGGGAACAGTGACAAGGTACAAGTCGCTGAATCCAGTATGTTTATAGGAATGCTTCTCCTCCTGTGAACTCTTATAGACCTTTGAAAACTGAAAAATTACATTGTAATTAGCATCCTGAGATAATATTTGCCTCAATAAACCCTGTGTTTAACCAGAATATTTCAACTTAAACCAATCACAAAATTATTAATGACAAGAAATTAAAAATGTGTGCATGTACATTAACTACTATACACACACATTGGAATTCCAATGTGCATATTCTCAAATATTTTAAAATAGCCACATTATAATAACATAAGGGATTTTTGTGTATACAGTTTATATCATTTTCTTAAAAAGAATTATTTGTATCTCAATCATTGAAATATTTTCTTCCATAGCTTATGACTTTACAGGCTGTCTTATACATCAGCATATGTGCCCAATTTTTCTTTCTTTCCCAACCATTAGAATTGGATTCAAACCATAATGAAGTTCTAGAACTTACCTGACAATTTTAAATAGATTCAAGAATCACCGTATTAGCAAGAAAACTAAGGGTGTTTAAAACTTCTCTAACCCTTCCGAAAGTTTTCCATGGAACTTACCTGGAGAGCCCATCCAACTCTCAGTGGCTATGTTAGGGAATCAACTAGGCTGCTCCTCTTATTCTAGAATAAATTCTTATTCTGTTGATGTATTCTAATAACTTTTATCTTAATTTGGAATTATAAGTGATTATATATTTATGTATCCCTAAGACATGAATACGTGTATTAGATTATGAATACCCTGGATCTCAGGGAAAGTAAGGCAAATTAAAAAAAAAAAATACAAGAAATAATCCAAATGTTTAACAGAAGAGAGCAAGCTGTTCACTACTTTAGTACTCAATGCAATTCAAGTAGTTATAATAATTGAAACAAATTTAGATGTATCTTCTACGCTATACATCCCTTTTTCTGAACATCTTTTATTTCACTTTTCAAAATATGCTTTTCTATTTCTCTCAATACAACATACTTCAACCTGCTGGTTACTTGGGAGGACTGAATATGATATTGGCAGCTAATATCCTTTCATCTGCAAAGTACACATTCCATGAAACAGACATGAGAGAATACAAGACACCTGCCAAAATTGAAGTAGAAATACTTGCAGTATTTTGTAAATGGAAAAGAAGGAAACTGACGATACTGGGATTCACAGCTGTCCCTCCAAAATTTAGAACACTCTAAGATCAAAACTCTGAGAACAAAAATGTGTCTAATGATCCTGAGACAGATATCCTTAACCATCTTTGAGGTCATATCTCCTACTCCAAAAGCAATTCCACACACTTCACAACATAGATAATAGCATTAACTCTCAAAATGTATCAGTACATAGCACCTGTATTTTTCATCTAGTTAATATTGAATTACCAAAAAAAGCAAGCCATTCCAAATTTAAGACAATCTGGTGTTCTTTAATACAATATATTAGGAGACATAGTGTGTATGGTCACACAGATTCCCTCTTGCAAATAAAATACCCCTAATACCCACTACATTTTGTTCCTTTGTAAGACACATCTTCCTCAGCAGATACATTGGTTTTTATTTTCTTATTTGTGTACTACAGTGGTAAATAGAGCCATTGCATTTTTATTGTTATGTAAACCTTGTGTGAATAAAAAAGCAGTGTACACTGTAAATTGCATTAATTTAATTAACTTTAAAATTAAACTTTTATCTCAGCCCCCACACCTCTTTAAAAACAGACTGATATCAAAATGTGAACTTCCAAAGGGAGACGCCTGGTACTCCAATTACTTAAAAAGTACAGTGATGCATATTCTTCCACAACAAAGATACTTCCAGGCCATGTGTAAAATATAACTCTCTACAATTTAAAAGTAACTAGGGCAGGGAAAAATATCCTGGGGAAGCTTCTCCCAGATATGAGGCCAAGAGATATAATCCCAAGTTAGTAGCTAGGACTCGCTTACCTGTTTTTTGTTTTTTTGGTTTTGGTCTACATTTTACATCTTAATAATGCCTTCATCTCTTCCTTTTCCCTCTCTTACACACACACACACACACACACACACACACACACACACACACACACACGTTTACATGTTGGTAATGAGATGAATTCCTTCAAATTAAAAATACAAAGGCAGTCAATTTTCCTGGACAAAGGTCCATAATCTTGTGATACGTTTTGCAATATTAAGTGATTACTGGTGGAAAATATGAACCATGTGGTCATTCGATTTGGCCATCTCTTAATTATGCAACAATTTTTTGCCTCAAAAACACATAAACAAAGCTAACTGAATCAAGCCTTTAACCCTTAACAAGTGAATTCTAAAACTTTATTTCCACCATTTTTGAAGAACAACAAAATAATTGTCAAAAACCTTTTTCAAATGACAGCTAGTAATATTGGATGACTTTGTAGTGTCTGAATAGGTAGTTTTTGCACTACTTTTTAGAGCTAACACATAAACAGGAGAGTTTTAAGGTGATGGAGCATTATTTTTCTAAAGTGATTCTGAATTCTGGCTATGTATTGGAATTCCTTACACATTTTTAAAATATATACATATGCTTGGTGTCCAAAATAGAAGATTATGATTTAATCATGGATAAAACAAATATTCACTGAGTATCTTACATGTGCCTGGCACTGTCCCAAGTGCTAAATTTATTATCTTTAGAGTATGATATGAAATTCTGGATGACTGAAAAAATTCCAGAAGTGAGAGAGTTGATGTGAACTTACACAAGCTTATTCTTTTAATAAGGATCAATTTAATACTTTTTAAGTTTTACAATTTTTTTCTTTCTTCAAGCAATTCATTTTAGTTGTCTCTCATTTATAGTCTTAGAATTAAAAATAGGCCTGGCCCAGTGGCTTACACCTGTAATCACACTTTGGGAGGCTGAGGCGGTTGAATCACTTGAGGTCAGGAGTTAGAGACCAGACTGGCCAAGATAGTGAAACCCTGTCTCTACTAAAAATACAAAAATTAGCCAGGCATGGTAGCGGACACCTGTACTCCCAGCTACAGAAGGGAGGCTGAGGTGAAAGAATCGCTTGAGCCCAGGAGACAGAGTTTGCAGTCAAGATCGCACCACTGCCCTCCAGACTGGGTGACAAAGTGAAACTCTATCTCAAAAACAGACAAACAAAAAAAGAATTTAAAATTAACCTTTGATGTGTTTCAGTTCAACTTTCCTCCCAATGTCAGAATCTTCACTGTTAACACTATCCACACTCTCTGAGCACCGGAATAGCAACAGGTAGCTCATCACTCTAAGGGCAGTCTTCTGTTTCACTGTGACATAACTCTAGATAATAAAAATGTTAATCTTCATCAAGAAATAACTTTTACTTCCTAAATTACCAAATAAGTTTATACCCCTCCCATAAGACAACCACTGTGTATTTTCATATTTCTGTCATCTGTATTTAAGTTCAACCAACCCCTTATCACTCGATTTATTCTTATTTAAACCACTCATGAGAGCATTGTGTTAAACAATAATGAGATATTTTCAGGCTTATAAAATAATGAAATATAAAATTAGTTATCTACATAGATAAATAGAAATTGATGAAAATTTCTGTGTAAATTATTTTTTGTGACTTTTAATGTCTTCCTGTAACAGCAATAAATTTAAATATTTTAAAATTTATATCAGATATCAAGATATTATATAAAACTCTACAGAGTAATATGAATTAAAAAAAAAAACTAGCAGTCAACCATATTAACTATATGATGTATTTTTAGAGTAAAGCTTCAATAAAAGTACAACGAATTAAGTTGTTTTATTTTAATAGCTGCTTTTTCGCTGGGGTGGTTTTAACAAAGGTGTCTTTGGGCAACCCCGCTCACATACATATTATCCAGCCTGACTGATTAATGGTAGGGAGCTGTGACTTAAACGCCAGGAAAGGATTCAGATGTAAAGTTGTACTTGAATATGCTTGAATAATTCTGCACTCCTTCACTTTTTTCTCTATAAATTATTCAATGGTCATTCCTTAAGTCTGTATTTTAATGTATGATAAATGATAAGATTGGGGGGAAAATAGAGTGAAGTACCCTGACATTCCATGGATATAATATGATATGCTGTGAAAAACAAAACAAAAAGAAAATGTGCCATATATTTTCCATGTGCCATCTTTCTATGATATACAGTGACTTCGTTATTAGTGAGCCAAGTTATTTAAAGGACTACCAAAAAACATATTGCTATTTCATGGTTTTTATGGTGTAAATTATTTTTCTGTCTTCTTGAGTCTTATGTCTAAGTCTGTCTTCCTTGTCCAAATGCTGTCATGTTTTTCCATGAAATTATACTGAAAATATGTTTTAAAATTAATGCACGACTTTATCAACTTGTTTTTCATTATATTATCTTTAGTTCAATTTTGCAACTGACAAACTCTCTATCAGAGTCATTAACCTGTGAACAGTATAAAGTATTTATCATGGAACTGTAGATAATTTGATCAGAAACAATAAAAATGAACACTTTTCAAGAATATGGTTACCTCTTTTGTCTAATTTTTTTAAAGGCCAAGTTTTATCATAGAATTATGTTGTTTTCCTGACAAAGTTCTTACTACCTTTTAGTTCTCATGGAAACTATTACATCTAGGATTACAAAGTCAGTGATATATCATTCAGAGAAGTCTTAATATATGCATTTCGTTATAGAAAAAGCACAATGAGAAGGATGGTGAATGGAACTTTTCTACTAAATATAGAATGAGAGATGTGTTACTAACTAGAAAAACTACATGCCATTAATGTATTTGTAGTTTTTGTTTGTTTGTTTGTTTGAAAGACTTCTCAAAATCTCTTTATTGAATAAACCACTTTCACTTGACTTACCCATACAGACTATTTCAAAATGAAATCCTAATCATTTTTTTGAGACGGAGTTTCCCTCTGCTGCCCAGGCTGGAGTGCAATGGTGCTATCTCAGCTCACTGCAACCTCCGCCTCCCAAGTTCCAGTGATTCTCCTGCCTCAGCCTCCTGAGTTGCCGGGATTATAGGTGCACACCACCATGCCCAGGTAATGTCTATATTTTTAGTAAAGACGGGGTTTCACCATGTTGGTCAGGCTGGTTTCGAACTCCTGACCTCGTGATCCTACCGCCTGGGCCTCCCAAAGTGCTGGGATTACAGGCATAAGCCACCACACTCAGCCCAATCATTTTTTTTTGTAATCTGTCTTTCTTTTTTCCTCCACACAGTTAGACCAGAGTTCAGTGATAGAATACTAGGAAAAAAAAATAAGAAAAAATGTAGTATATAAGAAATTTAAGAAAATATTACAATTTGGCATATGATAACTAGTCTGTCATTTTTAAAGTACCTATAATTTATATGTAACAATCTTTGACACTTTTGTATGTTGATTGGCACAAAGTTCAGGAAAATGAATTCCTTGCTAAATCAGCATGCTGATTTTCTTCAATGAGTTGACCTTCACTAATTGCTTACATGGTTCATATCATGACATCAGCAGAAACTCTGGACTGAAATGCTGCCATAGAATCAGGCCAGGTCATCTGTAAGTACAGTGCTAGAGGCATCTATAGGTAATAGATCCCTAAACAAAATGTATAGGAATAAATTTAATGTGACTACATTAAGAATGGAGAGAAGTTTATTTGTAAACTATGATTTATTAAGTTAATTTGCACTACTATGGTTTAAAATATTTTCATTACTCTCATGATACGCATCATTTTCCATATCACTACATTGGCTATTTGTCTGTACATATTTTATTTCAATTTATTTTTCTAACAGTTGCTTTCTGCCTTGATAAACTGATTATTTAAATATATTGCTGCTTTATAATTTTGTATAATTTGCATTGTTAATTACACATTCATTTGGAATCCTAAATCAAATGAGGCCATATTTACTGAACAATACTATACATATTTAAATATTTTGTTTTTATGTTTCCTTATATTTGTATATTTGACCCCATGTGTTGTCTTATCACGTTCTCTCTGTTGATGCATTTTATCCAACATTGTACTGCTTTGACAGTATCTAAAAATTCACTTGGGCAAGCTGTTAACTGGAAGCTGGGTTGTGAATAGAAGCTGGCACTGTGACAGAAAATCAGACCTGGATATAAGTTAAAGCAGTGAAGGCAAATTTTATTCATGAACTGTTGCAATGGGGACAGAGAGACCTCAGTATAGAACTGGGCTGCATCCTGAACACCAGGACAAGTGGAGATTTCTGGACAAGTGGGGGTCAGTGGATGGAAAATTACTAAAGAGGAAGCCTCACAGCGACTCTGGCTAAACTGACTTTGCAAAATTCTTGCTGAATGCAGGGAGAGTGATAAGATACTGAAGGTGGGGAGATAAGAAATTTGAGCGATATCAAGGATAAGGGATTTTCATTAAACTGAACCAGCAGAATTCTTGCCTAATTGAACTAAATAGACCGAGAACAGAATCCAAGTTGGGGCCTAATCAAAAAGGGAGCTCAGAAGAATATGACCGGAGTGTGGTCCAGGAGAGAATCTTGCCATCATCTATAGTCCGTTCTGTGACATGAGGAATGAATTGTCTGAAAACGTGTTCTTCAAATAATTAATGAATACTAGTTAAAAATCAAATGACATTCACTTGCAGTTCTGTAACCTAATGGTTCTTGATCTTTCAAAGTGGTCTCTGTTCTTAAGCTGTTAAAAAATCATTATTTTGATGTCGGATTCCTTTTGTTTCTGGGAGAAAAGATAACTCTTCTAAATGATCTGTTACAGAAATAATTATGTTTATAGAGTCTTATTGAAATAATTTCTCCCTCCCCAAAAAGCAATTTCCTACAGATTGACCTTGCTTGAAATACTTATTCTGTGGAAGATCAAGCTTACAGGTATAGCATTGAATTTTTGAAGTTACTAATCAAAGAAAATGAGAATTAAATATAAATAGAAAACAATAAATTCATTCAAATTGTCAAATTATTTGACAGATAATAGAAAATCCAAAAGCATTAGTTTATATTTTAATCACCAGAAAGTTACTTAAAGAAGATGGATAAAAATTATTAAATGCTTGTATTTGATAAATACCAAAATTGAAGCTAGAAACCTACCTAGTAATAATCTGGGTGCTTCCTTTGTTCACTTCATCATCAGCAAATTTTTTGAGTCTCCACTTTATCAGGCCATGAAAACTTCAGTGTGTGGCAAACAGAAAAGCTTCCTCCACTTTCATTAGCAAAGCAAAAAAGGAAATAATCTGCAGAAACCGTATGTCATAGACAAGAGGTTTCTTTTATTTTCATTTTAAGTTAGTACTTTTCCTAGGTAATCAATAATCTCTAAGCAATACTCAATCTTTTCTAAAGTGATGGAACTTATAACAATGCATTGCATATAATAAATTAAAATATATTTCCAAGTTAGGTGATTAATTTGTGTTTTTTCCTTCTTGAATGAAAAAGAATACAAGAAACAAATGGACATAGTATATTATTTGCAATTTACTTTAGATCAAATATATCAGAATCCATTTGATGTTGTGAATCGGTTATATTTGAAATATCTTTTTTATATTATCTGCAAAAATTTACTAATGAAAATGCTGGGGAAAATGAAACAATGTTATTTCAAATCATCAAAAATACAACTAGGGAAATTATGTTCATATGACTTATTCACTTAATGGATAATATAATTTCATTTCTAAAAAGAAACTTTAAAAAGTATATTAGTGTGGTTGTATAAGTCCTGAGTTGCTTAACAACAGGAATATGTTCTAATAAATGTATCATTAGATGATTTGTCATGCAAACACCATAGGATGTATTTATATATACAGACATGGGATACACTACTCCACCCATGCTATATGGTGGCTACTATAGTATACTGCTTCTAGGCTACAAACCTGTACAGCATGTTATCATACTGAATACTGCAGACAACTGCAATACAATGGTAAGTATTTGTGTTTCTAAATGTATGTACGCATAGAAAAAGTATAATAAAAATATAGAATGAAAGGTAAAAAGTAGTACACCTGTATAGGACATTTAACTGGAAAGGAGCCTGCCAGACTAGAAGTTGCCCTGGGTAATTCAGTGAGTGGTGAGTGAATATGAAGTCCTAGGGTATTACACTATTGTTGACTTTTTTTTTTTTTTTTTTTTTTTTGAGATGGAGTCTCACTTTGTAGCCCAGGCTAGAGTATGGTGGTGTGACCTTGAATCGGTGTAACCTCCACCTCCCAGGTTCAAGCAACTCTCCCTGCCTCAGCCTCCTGAGTAGCTGAGATTACAGGTGCCCGGGACCATGCCCAGCTAATTTTTGCATTTTTTAGTAGAGATGGGTTTTCACCGTGTTTGCCAGGCTAGTCTTGAATTCCTGACCTCAGGTGATCCTCCCGCCATGGCCTCCCAATGTGCTGGGGTTACAGGTGTGAGCCACGATGCCCGGCCACACTGTTGTAGACTTTCTAAATGCTGTACACTTAGGCTACACTAAGTTTAATTTTAAAATTTCTTCAATAATAATTTAACCTTGGTGTCATAAATGTTTTTACTTAATTGTTTTTAACTTTAAGAATTTTTTGTAACAACTCTTAGCTTAAAACACAAATACATTGTACAATGGTACAAAAATAATTTCTTTTTTTATATCTTTATTATATAAGCTTTTGTCTGTTTAAAATTTTTATTTTATTCTAAAAGATAAAATGAAATTTTTAAACTTGTTAAACTTTTTTGTTATTAACTAAGACACAGACACACACATTAGCTTAGGACTACACAGGTCAGGATCATCAGTATCACTGTCTTCTTCCTCATCTTACTCTTCTAGAAGATCTTCAGGAGGAACAACATACACACAGCTGTCATCTCTTATGATAAAAATATCTTCTTCTGGAATATCTCCTAAAGCACCTGCCTGAATAGGTTTTCTAGTTAACTTTTTTTTTTTTTTTTTTGCATAAGTAGAATACACTCTAACATAATGATTAGAAGTCTAATAAATACTAAACAAAGGAATTTTTTAGCTCCATTTTACTCTTAAGGGACTACTGCTGTATATGTGGTCCATGATTGACTGAAAGGTCACTATGCAGCACATTACTGTATTTAATATTGTTAGCATATGTTATTAACTGTTTCATAGGTATTGCTTATGCTAAACATGCTCACCTTTTAATACCTGTTACACATTGTATTCTTAAGCAACAAAATATGACAAGCTCGTCTGGTGTTACAAGGCTGGTAAATCCCTAAGTGATCAAGATGTTTGATGCTTATCATTGAAAAATACAATTAAAGAGTGTAAAAGGTATTCAACATGTAAAAGATATTTAATATGCATTCTAATGTCATTATTTTGTCCTCTGCTTCCTAAGTGAGGTGACCTGAACCACCTTGATGTCCTTACTGATCATTATTACTACTAGCCAAGGTTTTCACTGAATAAGAATGTAATTACAGACAGCAACATGCTATGTCCTGCATACTTTTAGTTTCGAAAATTCCCCTAAATTGTTTAAAGAACAATTATACATATCCAAAATTGGAATTTTAAAATTTCCTATAAATTTAAATTTTAGATCATATTCAGAAGGTATCTAAAGTTGTTACATTTTTCAGAGGTTATACATTCTTTTGTCTTATACATGTAGACAGAACATAAGTCACTCTATGCCTAAACCACAAGAGGGCTCCCTCTCATTGGTTTGGGAATTGTAAATGTCATTCAAAAAAACCATCAGGCTAATTTAATTAATGATTGGGGGCAAGATTTTGGCATAAAAGGGTGTATTTTTTTTAATGCAACAAGTCAATATAAACTGTACTTTAACAGCTTCATTAAACAGTTTTATGAGAGAACCTTCTTGAAACCCTATTTTACAAGCAATGAAATGGAGCCTCAGGATATGAGGCAATTTTGCTCAACACTACTGATACGTGTAACTGTTGAAGCTAGAACTACACTCTCCATCAGTATCTCTTCTTGATCTTCAAATTGTAGTAAGAGGATTTAGAAACTATGAAATAAATGTTAATATCTTCTTGTGGAGACAATTTTACTATGAAGTTTGAAAGAAATACATTACAAAAATGTAAAATTAGGATGCATATAAAATCTGAAACAGAACCAGAAAAAAATGTCAGTGTTACAGAGAAAAATCTGCCATAGATACCTGTTTTGTCTTGACTTTCCAATTAGACTGAGGGTTCTTAGTGAAAATGTTTAACCATCACTGGGAACCATGCTGCTCTCTCGAGCTAATTTTAGAAATAGAAAAACAAGGTACTGCTAAGTATATATATTAACTTTGAAACCAAGTAAACACATGCAAGGGTCTCATCAGCATTTAGATTTCTAACTAAATGAGGTTTCTGTTCCATATCTCTGTGTTTCATTTTAAGTCAATGTAGTCTTCCACACAGTTGACTGAATGCCAAAATGTTGGATATGCTAAATGTAGACACAACTTTCCATGCAAAAAGAAGATGAAGAGACAAAGAGAATTCTTGCTTAGTTCTCCATTATTCCAGCATATAAGAAACCATCACCTTAAAATACTGAAACAAATGGTTTAATTTATTGGATTGAATTAACCGGCCACTAATAGTGTAAAAGATTTAGCACCATGATATCATATATGTAAGAGAAATAATCTATGGAATATCAAAATATGTTGTCAAGATGGCCAAATTTTTGTTCCAATTATATGTCATGTTGTTTGCCTTATTTCAACGTATGGCTTAAAACCTGTACCTTCAAAGTAACAATAGTGTCTTAATTGCATTGTTTAGACCACAAAGCAAATATTTGTTAATTTAGATGTGTTCTCTGACTATTACTCTCTGGCTTTCAACATATGGCTAAATTTCATCCTTAATATCAATTTCTACTTGATAATGGAAATAGAAATATTTCAATTAGACATTAAAAACTTTAATCTCATGCATGAAACTAATTTTGAAAAGCATTTGGAAAAGATTCCTTGATTCATCTCTCCTTTCTGACTTTCTGAAGAAAAATAACATATACTGTTAATTAACATGTTATGCACATAGTAAAATTATAATTCAGGAAGACAAAATATAAATAGTATGTGCCTCCAATTTCTAAATAATCTAAAAACAGGAATTGGCATTCCTAAAAAACATGCTAAGTCTTCTAGAATTGCAATACAGAAAAACATTCTTTTGGAAAAAGAAAGGAAACATAAGATGACTTGAACTAGACTAGTCTTTAAAAGTTAATTTGGCCAGCACAGTGGCTCATGCCTGTCATCCTAACACTTTGCAAGGCTGAGGCATGCAGATGGAGTGAGCCCTGGAGTTCAAGAGCAGCTTGGGCAAAATGGCAAAAACCCATCTCTATTTAAATAAGTGTCATATATAAATAAATACATAAAAATTTTAAATAAGTTAATTTGGGTGCCTCCTGTCACTTCATTATTCCCCTTTGCCTTTTCCTAAGTACATGTTTATTGTTTAATACATTTATGATATTTTTATTGCTTACTTGAGGTTCAGTATAGAGGCTGAAACCATGAGTTTACTTTCAGTTTCTGTGTATTTATTAATAATAAAATTTTCTTAAAATGCTGCAGCTTGGCCGGGCGCGGTGGCTCAAGCCTGTAATCCCAGCACTTTGGGAGGCCGAAGCGGGTGGATCACGAGGTCAAGAGATCGAGACCATCCTGGTCAACATGGTGAAACCCCGTCTCTACTAAAAATACAAAAAATTAGCTGGGCATGGTGGTGCGTGCCTGTAATCCCAGCTACTCAGGAGGCTGAGGTAGGAGAATTGCCTGAACCCAGGAGGCGGAGGTTGCGGTGAGCCGAGATCGCGCCATTGCACTCCAACCTGGGTAACATGAGTGAAACTCCGTCTCAAAAAAAAAAAAAAAATGCTGCAGCTTATAAACTCTTCAGCAGTCATTTTCAAAACCTGAAAAACAAACACATAAATCAAATGATTGTCATGGTTTAAATAAATGAGAAGTGTTTTCAATAAATAAAATAATTTTTGTGTGACTCTTTCTGACAAGTTAGAAACTATTACAATAGGCCAGGCAAGGTGACTCACACCCTGTAATCCCAGCACTTTGGGAGGCAGAGGCAGGCGGATCACTTGAGGTCAGAAGTTTAAGACTGCCTGGCCAACATGGTGAAATCCCATCTCTACAAAAAATACAAAAATTATCTGGGTGTGGTGGCACGGTCCTGTAGCCCCAGCAACACAGGAGGCTAAGGCACAAGAATCGTTTGAACCCTTGAACTCAGGAGGCAGAGGTTGCAGTGAGCAGAGATTGAGCCACCACACTCTAGCCTGGGTGAAGTGAGACTGTCTCAAAAACCTAAATAAATACATAAAAATAAACTATTACAATAAACTTAACAAGTCGGAAGTTTAATTGAAATGTCCCAAGACAAATATGTTGTCTTTGCTTCTTCCATATGTATGCTTGCCCTATGTCATCACAGATTTTATTTAGAATTTAGGAGATTAATCAGGTTCAAAGTCTAGGCTCAGTATGTTCAGTAGAACCAGAAGAACCCATGCTAGGGGAAGAACAATTCACATTAAATAACACAATCAGTGCACCAAAAAGCATTCTAAACCTTGGGGGTGGCTTCATAGTAGTCCAGTTACCTAGAAGCCAGGTTAGTTTTCTGTGGCCATCTCTAGTGAGGAATAAACAAAAACAAAAAAAACAGAAGTGAAAAAAGAGAGCTTGAAGCGAAAATTGTGTGGACTTTCCTTTCTTAGAAATGCTGGAAGCCATAGCCTTACCTAGTTGTGACGAGTATCATGTCAGTGTCGCCACCTGAGACCTCAATCACATCAGGGTCACCACCTGAGACCTTGATCCCATCAGGGCTCAGTCCAATCTCCTCACATAGGGTACCAGCTGTGACATCGATCACATCAAGCCCTTGTTGGGACACCAGCTGTGAGGAGTTTCACGTCGGGGTCACCACCTGAGACACTGATCACCACCTGCGGAGGTCTGTCCTGCAGACCCTGACTTAATGACCAGATGAATGAATGCACTGTCACACACTAGAATACAGTGAATCTGAGTGGGCTAGGGATAGTCCTCAGCTACCTTCAGAGGGCAATTGCAGCTAACTGACCATGACTCCCTGTACCTCTTTACATTTATTCAGTATGGATCTAATAACAGAGGTTCTAAGTCAACATGCTTGTGGATAATAATATAGTTAAAAGAGTGGTTTTACAAATGATAAAAGCTTTTGGTTCTGGGGCCCAGAGTAAACACCATTAATGGGAAATTCCTCTTTGACCTTCCCCTGAGAGGGACATCCGGCACAAAGTTTACATGAGTAAACAGAGTAGGGACAAAGGAATATGGGGTAAACAGACTTCACTGGGGAAGTTTTTTTTTGTCCCGATCTTTTGCCCTATGGCTTAAAGTTATAATGCAATGAAATGGCTGCCTTCAGCCCATTCCGTTAAAACATTTCAGCTTTCCAAAAGGTTTGAGATTATAATCTTCTAACTTTCCCTAATATTTCCCTAATATTTTGCCAGCTACCCTGAGTGAATCCCACCACGTAATATTAGCCTGGTTTAGTCACTGGGACATTTACCCAATCCTAGTGAATGTGATTCTATATGCTTGAAACCAGGAGTAAGCTGCTCCTCATACAACAAGATGAATAGTTTTTATAGTCTTTCCATTAATGAAGTGAGTTGAAGTTTAGTAATGAGGATCAAGATCAACAGAAAACATGAAAGTTGTAATTCGTATCTCTAATACCACATGACAGTAATTGCTCTGTATGCACGCCACCACTAAAACTACCATCCTTAGAGTAAGAATCATTTATGATTTATTTTTGAAACCTCAAGCACTTATCTAGTAAGTAATCAGAAGTATGTGGTTGTTTAATAAATGAATCAATGAAATATAGCCAGTTATCAAATGTTGGTTATGGTGGAAATTGAGACATATAATGGATTGTTAAGGTGAGTGTAGCCTAGCTTACTTAATCATTTCCTTAAGAAAATTAAATATAAATATTCTGACTGTATCTAAATATCAATTCTATTTATGGCTTATTACTTTGTCTTATGCCTGTGTCATTCCATATTAAAGGGAGTCATATTACTTTTTCAAAACAGATAAAATAATGCATTTCAGTGCACCATACATCTTCCACATTCATTTATGGACCTACACATGCCTTGAAGTTGGGAAGTTGAGAGTAAAAAAGAATCTGAATGACACTATAACCATAAATTTTTATAGTAAATATTTCATGCGGTTAAAAAGATTATTTAAAAATACAAAATGATCTTTCATTTGTCCCAGAAAATGTTATTATTGTAAGGCAAATTTTAACTCCGATCTCTAATACATTAATCACATGTTACCAAAATTATCACCGCTCCAATTTGCAATTATCCAGATGATTTATTATGATTTAGTCTAAATGTTATTATCATGACAATTGATGAGCTTGTTTTACTGTTTGGTGTTCCCCCAAATTCCCTCCAACTCTATCACGCCAGATTTTTTAAGCTGCCAAAACTATTTCTAATCAATGCGATCCTCTGATGTTTTGCTTTCTCACTCAAAAGAAAACCAGAAGAATTTTCTCCAAGCAATTCTGCCTAGTATTTTCGTGAGGCTTGGATGTATTTATAAACATAACAGGAATGGAAGCTGCCAGCAGCACTGTGCTAAATGGGCTCAGCATACACGTAAACCATGGGGACATGTAAAAAGCAAGTCAGTGAGAGATTTACTAACATTTGCAGTATGTTTCCTTGGTAACTGGTTCACACTTCAGGGGATAAATTTGAAAGCCACCTGCAACATTTTGAACATTTTAATCCTTTTACACTAGTGAATTTCCAATAGAATATGTCCAACTTTGAATTTTAACAATCATTCCCCCAGTGGGGCTAGTGGGTAAATGTCAAAAACATCTGAGGTAGATTCTGGGATCCTGGCAAATTATATCAAAATTCAATTATTGAAACAAAAATGAGAAGATAAATCATAATCAAAATGTTTGTCAGTAATGAGTGTGAATATAATACTTTGAATTTGGCGTTTATCACACTGTTATACATTGAGGAGACAGAATAAGGTAACAAAATGTTGCATATGGGTTTCAAGTATCTACATATTTTTGACCTTTTCACATAATTTCACATAGTAAAACCTGAAGAACTGAAAAAAAAGTGTATCCAAACCAAAAGAGATTTACCCATAGCAAAGGTGAGTATGACATTGAAAATTTCTCAATGATATTATATAACAATGTAAGTCATCTTTCAGAAGAATTACTGTAGTACCGGAGACCAGCTGTGTTATGTCAATTCACTCCTATGATTCAGAACTTAGAGTGTATAAAAGATATGTTAACATGCACATATCGCTTTGAGAATCACTGCGATTCACCATGATGTCACTGTATATGATAAAATGTGCTCCTACAGTGATTGATGGTTCTGGAAATATTTCAAAGAACAATTAGTACCTGCTGATGTAACGGGTGACAAGGTAACCAATAATATTATCACCCAATCTACCTATAATTTCCCCTTTTGTAGCTGTAGATAGCTATGATGATATATATTAAAGACTGAATTGGATACCTATCCTCAAGAAAATTGAAATTAGGAGTTAAAAGATGAATACTGGTTTGTAAAATCATATCCATAAAAATGTAATTACTGAGAACACAAAGAGAATTCTGCCACAATTGTTCTAAAAGGCAGCATAGAAAAGTGATTAAGAATGTGATTGTTGAAGCCTAATTAATTACCTAAATTTAAAAGTTGGTTGTGCCATCTACTAGGAATAGGTAGTACTACTAGCAGCATCTACTTTAGGCAATTTTTAAATCTCTTTTTCTCTTTTTGCGTTCATTTCCCCTTATTAAGGTGTAGATGCTTTTAAAAATCGTCATGAAAATTCAGTGAATCAATATTTGTAAAACGCACAAGAATGCCTGTTGAAATGAACAAATCACATTTTTATTTGTTAAACTCAGACTACAAAGAACTAATTCTCACTTGGATTAATTCAGGTAATGCAGGTTAATTATCAATATACAAAGAAAATTATAAAAATAATCTTGGCCATTGGGATATAAGCTCCAGGAAGATGAGTGCACTACTGTTCATTAATGTTTCCTGATTTGGAATATGCACTTGGCCTACAGGCACTTGATAAGTAATAATAGTGTAAATAAGTGCTTGTGTAAATAATAGCGATTGAAGCATGGGAAAACCAGTATTTCTACATATTGGAAAGTCATTTAAAATATAGACCAACAAGCCTGTAATCTCAGCACTTTGGGAGGCTGAGGCAGGTGGATCACGAGGTCAAGAGATCGAGACCATCTTGGTCAACATGGTGAAACCCCGTCTCTACTAAAAATACAAAAAATTAGCTGGGCATGGTGGTGCGTGCCTGTAATCCCAGCTACTCAGGAGGCTGAGGCAGGAGAATTGCCTGAACCCAGGAGGCGGAGGTTGCGGTGAGCCGAGATCGCGCCATTGC
>NW_022436979.1:8450032-8546469 GCF_009761245.1 Sapajus apella | reverse complement strand
TATATATATATATATATATATATACACCAAAACACTAGCAATAATTAACTACCTGATTAGCCCCTCAGAGCAAGCATATACTACTTCCTACTCTGCAACTAGTGAGAAGAGTAGAAGAAAATCTACTCCTGACTTGTGGTTTGTCTACGGTCTCTTTCAGCTTCTGCTCCCACCACCAACTACTAACCTCCTCAGTAGATCCTCCAGGCCCTCCAAAAACAAGAATTTAATTGCTTCGGCCACATGCCAATATTGCCTGCCTTTATTGGGCAGAGTCTTGTATCTAGGCTACCTCTCAATCTTTTAGCCACTTTATAAATTTACTTAGTTTGGTTTAGATAACCACTCCTGGTTTCATTAGCTGTGGCCAAGATAAGAGAAATCTCATTCAGAAATAGTATGGAGACAGCATGCAATCTGTGTATAAGAAAAATTTAATAAGGCTGTAAGAATGGCATTCATCTGGAAACTTCTTAGAAAGGAACTCTATAAATTAGCAAAAAGTTTACCTCTCCTATCTAATACAAATTGGTTTAAAAAATGGTTTTATTTGAGTAAAGGGGAAAATCCTAAAGTACAGTAAATAATAGCATAATTATTAATAGTAAGATGCAACCACTTGCATGTAAAGGAATAGTTTACAAACAGTTCAATCATCAGCGTAGCTGTAAAAGGAATGAAATGTCCATTTAGGAGGACTTCATTTATCAGTTGTGTCACCAAACTAAATGGCATTGGGCTAAAATTTGTGGAACTAGCATCAAATGTCAGGAGTTGCCCATGTCTCTGTGCTGATCTGTTCTTGTAACTATGAGTATTCTCCAACAGATCCAGTTGCAGAGTATAAAGTTGGTATTCCTGAAGACATGGAACACAAATTAAATGCAGCTATGGTATACATTGGCCTATTAAAATGCTTGGTAGGTTGAGAAAATTTTGGCAATCTACCCATCTGACAGAGGGCTAATATCTAGAATCTACAAAGAACTTAAATAAATTTGCAAGAAAAAAACAAACAACCCCATCAAAAAGTGTGTGAAGGATATGAACAGACACTTTTCATAAGAAGACATTCATGTGACCAACAAATATACGAAGAAAAAGCTCATCATCACTGGTCATTAGAGAAAGGCAAATCAAAACCATAGAGATACCATCTCATGCCAGTTAGAATGGCAATCATTAAAAAGTCAGGAAACAACAGATGCTGGAGAGGATATGGAGAAATAGGAATACTTTTACACTGTTAGTAGGAGTGTAAATTAGTTCAATCATTGTGGAAGACAGTGGGGTGATTTTTCAAGGATCTAAAACCAGAAATACCATTTGACCCAGCAATCCCATTACTCGATATATACCCAAAGGAATATAAATCATTCTACTACAATGATACATATGTGTGTGTGTGTGTGTGTGTGTGTGTGTGTGTGTGTGTGTATGTTTATCACAGCACTGTTGACAATAGCAAAGACTTGGAACCAACCAAAATGCCTATCAATGATAGACTGGATAAAGAAAATGTGCCACATATACACCATGGAATTCTATGCGACCTTAAAAAAGGATGGATTCGTGTCCTTTGTAGGGACATGGATGAAGCTGGAAACCATCATTCTCAGCAAAGTAACACAGGAACAGAAAACCAAACACCACATGTTCATGGTGTATATATGCAGGTAAAATACTCATGGAAGTGGTGAGTGCGCTCCAATACTTCAATAGTAATATTGTATTTCCTTTCTTTCTTTGCTCAATTTAGTGTTTTATTTTTGTGGTTGGCTTTCTGGTTTTGTTTCTTTTGTTGTTGTTGTTGTTGTTCAGTTTTTGTCTTTTTTTATGGTAGCAACACTCAAGCCTTTACTGGTTTTGAAGTTCACCCTGCTAAAATTCCACCTGTATTTCCCTGTTAACTTCCCTGTCTATTATTACAAGATCAAGATTCTGGGGCATTTATTTGTTCCTCCATTATCTTAGCATTACCAGTGTATGATGGTAATAGTCACAGAACAGCACAAATATAGTTTTTCACTTTTGTATTTCCTTTTGCCAACTTCATCTGTATTCCATGCAAGTCAGTCTTTTGCCCCAAGAGGGTTTCATATTGCTAGTAGAGAATGCTAATGTAAATAGAGTGAATATTCAGGCTTGAAATACAGGAGATTTTCGAGACTACAATAAGATTATAGACTTAAATAAAAATCTTAGTAAAAAAAAATGTTCTAAATGCTTTAAGAGCCTAATAATATAACAAGGTGAGATATGGTCAAATTATTAGGATTCCAATAAGCCAGGGATATTTAGAAACCAATGAAGGGTGGCAGAATATGCTTTCCCTACCCCCAATATGCAACTTTGACATATGAATTATTTTGAGATAAAGGCACTTGAAGAACAGCAGAAACAAAAGGGCATTCTAATCTTCTCTTTTCTTGCTAAAAACAGGAGATTTAAATACCCCATGTGAAAGATATCCTCTCTGTCCCAGGAGAAAAAACAAATTATTTGACAGGGAATCATAACCAAGAGAATTCTGTACAGACTTTGTTCCAATAATTCTTAACTTTCATTAGCCTCTCCACATAATTTAGTTACTTTTCCAGAATGGCTTCTTTTTGTTAAAACTGATAATGTGGTTTAGATATTTTGTTCACACCGCATCTCATGATGTAATGTGATCCTCAATGTGGGAGGTGTTTGGGTCATGAGGTGGATCCCTCATGAATGGTGATATGGGTTGGCTGTGTCTCCACCCAAATCTCATCTTGAATTGTAGCTCCCATATTTCCTTTGTGTTGTGGACCGGACCCAGTGGGAGATAACCGAAATATGGGGCCAGTTTCCCCCATACTGTTCTCTTTGTAGTAAATAAGTCTCACAAGATCTGGTAATTTTATAAGGGGAAACTCCTTTCTCTTGGCTCTCATTCTCTTCTGCTGTCTGCTGCCATGTGAGATGTAGCTTTCACCTTCTGCCATGTTAGTGAGGCCTCACCAGCCATGTGGAACTGCAAGTCCATTAAACTTCTTTCTTTTGTGAATTGCCCAGTCTTGGGTATCTCTTTATAAACAGTGTGAAAATGGACTAATACAGTAATGTACTGCTATCAGAAGAGTGGGGAACTGCCAGAAAGATATCCAAAAATGTGGAAATGACCTTCCAATTGGGTAATAGGAAAGGGTTGAAACAGTTTGGAGGGCTCATAAAAAAGACAGGAAAATGTGGGAAAGTTTGGAATTTCCTAGAGACATGTTGAATGGCTTTGCCCAAAATGTTGATAGTGACATGGGCAATAAAGACCAGACTGAGTTGGTCTCAGATGGAAATGAGAAACCTGTTGGGAACTGGAGCAAAAGTGACCTTGTTATGTTTTAGCAAAGATACTGGCAGCATTTTGCCCATGCCCTAGAGATTTGTGGAACTCTGAACTTGAGAGAGATGATTTAGGGTAACTGGGAGAAGAAATTTCTGAGCAGCAAAGAATTTAAGAAGTGCCTTGGGTGCTGTTAAAGGCATTCACTTTTAAAAGGGAAGCAGAGCATAAAAGTTCAGAAAAATTGCAGCCTGACACTGTGACAGAAAAGAAAAACCCATTTTCTGTGGAGAAATTCAAGCCAGCTGCAGAAATTTTCACAAGTAATGAGGAACAGAATGTTAATCTCCATGACAATGGGGAAAATGTATTCAGGGTATGTCAGAGGTCTTCCTGGCAGCTCCCCCACATCCCCAGCCCTGAGGCCCAAGAAAACTTGGGGCTCCTGGGCCTATCAGAAAGTGGCATGCTTTACTTACCACAAGTCAGGAACTCTGTATACAGGACTATGTAGACAAGGTATGGGGCCAGTTATTCCAACGGGATTTTATTGACTCTCTAAGTCCAGTTTGATTCCTTAAAGGAAAGCACACCATTCCAATCAAAACCTTGGTAAAATAACGATTGAAAACAGATTCTTCTTTCACTTATCCAAATAACTACCATATTGCCATAAATTAAGAATACTCACAAGTATGTTCCAAATTCTAGATAAATCAGGTAGAGAGAAACAAATATGTTCCAAATTTTGTTCACAGGAGTATACTAACTTGTTAAAAGCTGTCAATAGCTCAAAAAATTTTTTTTGCTTGGCTCTGAGAAACAAAACAAAGGATCAGCCATATTTGAAGAAAAAAGTCAAAAAGATTAATTCGGTCTTCTGTTAGTTCAGTTCATGAAGGTAATCCCTGTTCTGCATGATATTTATGAACATTTTAGCTCTGTATGAGTCCTGAAAGTTTTTCCTCTATTCTGATGTTACAATCTCTAAAGTTATTAGAAACCTGCATTCAAGAGAACCCATTAGGGTTTTACAGCTAATTATAAAAGCAGCTTCTAAAGAGGATCAAAGGTTGGGTGCAATGGCTCATGCCTGTAATCTCAGCACTTTGAGAGGCTGAGGTGGGTAGATCACCTGAGGTCAGGTGTTTGAGACTAGCCTGGCCAACATGGTGACACCCCATCTCTACAAAAAAATACAAAAATTAGCTGGACATAGTGACGGGTGCCTGTAATCCCAGCTACTCAGGAGCAGAATTGCTTAAAGCCCAAAATGTGAAGGTTACAGTGAGTTAAGATTACATCATTGCACGCCATCCTAGGCAACAAGAGCAAAACTCTATCTCAAAAATAATAATAATAATAAAAGATGATTGTCCATTGTGATGGTTAATTGAGTGTTAACTTGATTGGATTGAAGAATACAAAGCATTGACACTGGGAACGTCTGTGAGGGTGTTGCCAAAGGATGTTAACATTTGAGTCAGTGGGATAGGAAAGTCAGACCCACCCTTAATCTCAGTGGGCACAATCTAATTGGTTGCTAGTGTGGCCAGAATATAAGCAGGCAGAAAAATGTGAAAAGAGAGGCTGGCCTAGCCTCCCAGCCTACATCTTTTCCCCATACTGCATACTTCCTGCCCTCAAGCATCAGACTCCAAGTTCTTCCGTTTTGGAACTGGGACTGGCTCTCCTAGCTCCTTAGCCTACAGATGGCCTATTTTGGGACCTTGTGATCTTGTGAGTTAATAATTAAGTTCCATATATATATATACTTCCATATATGTAATACTTAAATAACTTCCATATATATATATATATATACACACACACACACATATATAGTATGTATATGTATGTATATAATTAATATATGTATGTATACAACATAGTAACATTATATATGTGTGTATATAATATAATGTATATAAATATAATAGGTATGTATGTATATAATTAATATATATGTTTGTATATAATTAACTTCCATATATACATATAGATATGGAAGTTAATTAACTTCCATATTACATTCCACATTACATATATATATATACACATATATATGTATATATTCCATTAGTTCTATCCTTCTAGAGAACCTTGACTAATACATCTACAGATGACAAAATGTTTTAAGGAAACCACAGTCAAAGGCACAGTTGACAAGGAAATTTGTTACCTCTGTGGCATGCAATAATTTAACATAATAATTATAATTATTACTGATAATGTGTACTAAGTCATATCAGAATTAATAGAATTTCTCATAATTTTGGAACATATACAAATAACACATTTATACAAATACAGCCCAAAGAAAACCAAACACCATTTTACATTTTACAATGCTTCCTGTATAATTTTTATACCAAATAAACCAAATAGGTTATTTCTGGGCTTGCAATAACCTAATATCTTAAAGGTCTAATTAGGTCAGAAAAAGACATAATTTATAATTTGATTTTGGAAAGTTTGTCAAATATCAAAGGTTTAAAACACTTGATATCACAAAATAGGATCAATGTAAAATCAGTCATTCATTTAACCAAGGTGGTAATTCAAGGATTTCAAAAAATGGCAAAAGCCTTTCTTCTTTGAGAGGAAGGCTTAATTTTTCAGTCAATAAGTCCCAATAAAACTTCAATTAAACTTGTTTTCCAAAATTTTATAAACAATCTATAAAATTTTCATCTTGATCCATAAGACACAACTTCCATAACTCTTTTATAAACTTTATAACCTTTATTAAGGAATTGGTTAATGTGTCAAGAAAACCTGATTAATCTGATGCTGGATTCTATGTGCTGATTTTGCATCAGTGTGCCTTTGACGTTAATGGTTAATTTGTAAAGAACTGAATTTATTTTGTCTCTCAAAATTGGCCTTTACAATCTCAACTGCCCAACTCTTCCGTGATAATCCCTGGGCCCTGAGGAGTTGCATAGCCTTAATTTCTGCTCCTGTGTCTCAGTAATACAGTTTGTTTTGATTGGCATCTTCTATAGGGCCTGCAGACGAGGCTTTAATTGCTGTCACTGTTTAAGATTTGGCATAACTTCGTGTCCTTTTGAGATTCAGGAGTCCAAGCTCTGTAACTCAATGACACAAGGACTTTAAAAGCACATACAGAAAGACACATGAATATAACAACTTTAATTTAAAAATTTTTTAACCTTTTTTTCTAAGCAAACCAAAACTTAATAATAATGGCATAGGAATTATTTTAATTAAATGTAAAATCTGTTAGGCCAGTTACCAAAAGAAGAGAAGACCTTCTGCAGTGCACAGAATATTATGTTGGAAGGAAACATTTCCTCTAGACCTTTTAGAAAACATTGTTAGGCTGGGCATGGTGGCTCACACCTGTAATCCCAGCACTTTGGGAGACTGAGGCAGGCAGATCATCTGAGGTCAGGAGTTCCAGACCAGCCTGGCCAATATGACAAAGTCGTGTCTCTACTAAAAATACACAAATGAGCTGAGCATGATGGCAAATACCTGTAATTCCTGCTACTGAGGCAGGAGAATTGCTTGAACCTGGGAGGTGGAGGTTTCAGTGAGCCGAGATGACACCTCTGCATTCCATCCAGACTGGAGAACAAAGCAAGACTCAGTCTCAAAACAAGAAACAAACAAACAAACAAAAAGAAAACATTGTTAGCATCAGGTCACAACAAACAGAACTTGAAGGAAAAAAAATTATATAATCTGAAAATGAATTGACAAAGAGAATTACTATTTTGCACTCTCTAAAAGAGAAGAGAAAACAATGAGATGCCATGCAAGTTGAACTTTGAGTTTAAAACAAATTAAAATATCTTATAATTTATTAAGAGCAAATCAATCCTTGAAGAAAATTTTATTGTTTTAATCAATTATTTTGTGTATAAATGTTTTCACCATCTAATTTAATCTCTAGAAAGACCATTATAAATCCCTTTAATTATAGACAACTTAATCATATGAACTTTTTTGGTTGAGTTTTGTTTTTTAGAAAGAATGTTTTCCTACAATACATTTTTATTGAAAAATACTCACTGAAATATCTATTATTTTAATATAAATTTTGATTCTAAATTATGACAAGTTTGTATACAAATGTTTATCCCATTGCATTTACCTAATTATTTCATTTTAATTGTTTACTAAGATTGCTTATGAAAACTGAGATAGCTATTACTTAAAGTTTTGAAACTCCCCATTACAAAATTATAACTGAGACAATAAAAAAGATATGACCTAACTGACTCCATCTTGCTGCTGACCTCCAAGCTGTCCTTGTTCATTCCTGGGCAGGTCAAACTAACTTTGAAAGAAACTTGTTTATAGTTTAGCTTTGAAAAAAGATGTTAACAGTCCTTTTCCAAACAAACTTCCTTATTGCCTAAAGCCACAAGATTACAAACTATGGTAATTTTATTAAATAATTCAAGATGTGGCTATTTTCATGACACCAATATTTATTAAAAATTTATTTATTTATTATTATTTATTAAATAATATTTATCTTATTTATTAAAAATTGCATAAGAAAAACCTTTTCATTTTGGGTTGCATTTATAGTTTTACAATCCCTATGCCAAATGTTGACAACTTATAATATTTGGCAGGGATAAGTATGAAACTGTTTGATGAATAAATGGAAACAAAAATGTATGCTGACAAATTTTAAGAAATTTCTACTATGACTTTACCAATAATTTCAAAGTTAGCTTATTGATTAAAGATTTTACTCAAGTCACATGAAATTTTAAAACCTTTGACAAGTCTTTCCCTTTTCTCTGATGAAGTATTTGATTTAAGAACTTTTATTTTGTTAAGCCAATTAATTAGAGCTCCTTCATATATTTTAGTAGTGAAGTATTTATGTTCAGAGATGGCCTGAGTAGCCAGTAGGACATAAGTTACAAGCTTTACATGGTGAGGATTATCTCTTATAGAAAAGGAAGCTTGCACACAGAGGACTTCATTCCATTTACCTTCCCTCCTACAGAAAAGATATTGTAGAAGGGGGTTATAATTTATATGTCCTCAGGTGGCCAGGATTCTTCACTCTGAAGAGGGTATGGTGGCTAGGCCATGCTCCAGAAGAAGATAAGCTGTTTCTTCTTCAAAGATTGTGTGTCAAATTGGTCCCAGTTATCCAGGATATGCTTTAAGGGTGACTTTGCCTTGGGAAGAGTAGCACCCGTATGAAATTAGACTCATGGACGCCCACATCCCTGGTTATTTCTGGTAATTGTCAACCCTGGGATGTTCCCCAGTCGCACAGCACTTTATAGTTTTCCTTTTGCCCTAGATGCATGATCATCTCGTGGGCCTTCTCCATCTGCCTGATGACACTTACCAGTGTAATGGGCATGTCTTCACTGTCTAATGTCCTTTTTTGGCCACCTTAAAAGACATGGGGACTGCCAGGTTTAGTGACCCTATACCAGCATGTCCTTGAGTAAGTGTGCCAGTGAGGCTTAGGCGATGGGTGCCATTTATATTCCCAAGCAAGGGTCCAATGAACATAGGTCTGACCATAAAACTGCCCTGGGAGGATAAATTCCTAGAGAAGGGTCTCTAAACATAACAGTCTTAAAGAAAGTAATGGCTGGCCACAGGGCCAAGGCAGGGACAATGCCCTCTGAACCAAAGCCTTTTCTCCCCACTTTCCATCATGAGAGTATGCCCTTTTGCTGTTAGCCCTCCAATTAACCGTTTGAGTCTCAGACCAGGTCTGACTATAGTGCTCTAGATGGAGATGTTCTGCCATATGAAGGGCCAATCCTAAATATGAAAAATGGTAGGTTGTAGGATCCTGGCACTACTTGGTTGGATTGGGAAATTGCAAGTGACAGAAAATAAAATGCCCCGCACCCTCCAGTACCCACTGATAGACCCTGGCTATGTTAGGACGTAGCCTAGTACTGCAGATGAAGGGAACTGATCTTGTGTATTTATACTGTAGGTCGTCCTTGTAGGCATAGGCCTGGGGACATCACAGGCAAGGGTCGCTGGACTGCCACCCCAAGAGCAAGAAGGGTAATGGCATCAGATGTAGGAAAAATTTTAGAGGAAAGAACCTGGAAGGAAGAAGTTTTCCTCATGGATATCTGGACCCAAGAGGTTGGGCTCTGAGAGGCTGAGCAGTGTTTGCATGGGTGGCTCTCTTAGGGGGATCTAAGCAAGGCCATATTTCAACCAAATCAAACCAAGAGTTCAGGACTGTTACTCGTCACCCCAACCAACCCATGGCTTGGCTCAGAGAAAGAGAGAGTGGAGAGAGAGGGAACCTATTCCAGGCAAACCAACACTCTCAGTTCTGAAGAGCTGGGGGTTGTTAGAGAGCCATTTCCCAAAAAGTCTGACACCCATGTCTTTAGTCCAACACCCACACTTGTCACTTTTAACTGGCTGACAGGTGCCAAGTAATACACCTTCTGAACAAATTTAGAAGAAAAAAGACAGATTAGCAAGTGAAAGGGGTCCACAGTGACTCACCACGTGGAAGTTCGGAGTTTCTCCTGGCTAGCTCGCCAACAGATATAACTAGATTAGATGCAACTAGATTTTCTGAAACTCAGGTTATTGGCCTCTCCAACCCCTACAAATGGGGAAGGGGGCCTTGGTGTCACAGTGAGTGTTACAGCTTAAATATAACTCATGGACCCAAAGACTGTGCAGTAGCGTGGTTTCTTAGGCAGAGCAAAAGATAGCATGCTGTGGAAGGGGAGCTGGAAAGGGTGCTGCTGCAGGCGTGGGTGGCTGGAGCTCATACCCCTGAGTTATTCACTCCCCGTTCTTGTTCTTGTCCATTGAGAGGGTTTTTTTCAAACTTTCTCTGGATCAATTGATATTTGAATACTTATCTGGATTGGTTACTGTTTTCAAATCTTGAGTCACTGAGCTTCCATCTCCAGAGGCCAGAGGTGGGAAAAGTCCCTGCCCTTGAACAAAGCCCTAGGGGCCAGAGAAGTAAAAAGTCCTGCACTGGAAACAAAGCCCTAGCCAGCCAGAGGGAGGAAAAAAAAAAAAGCCCCTAGCTGGCCAGAGGCAGGAAATTTTCTGCACTTGAAACAAAGCCCCTAGCCAATCCAGGAAGTTTCTCTAACACAGTCCCACAGTACCAAGCACCAATAGAAGATTTGTCCAAGGTCAGGGAAACCTTCACTCAGAATCCCTTCATGGTTACCAAAATGTGAACTCTGAATATCTGAGACAGGTCTCAGAAATTTAGAAGGTTTATTTGGTCAAGATTGAGGATGCATGCCCCTAACAGCTTTGGGTGGTCCTGACGACATGTGCCCAAGGTTGTTGGGATACATCTTGGTTTTATACATTTTAGGAGACATGAAACATCAATCAACATATGTAGGATGTACATTGGTTCCCCCTGGAAAGGCGGGACAACTCAAACAGAGAGAGGCTTCCATGTCATAGGAAGGTGAGAGACAAACAGTTGCATTCTTTTGAATTTTTCATTTGCCTTTCCAAAGGAGTCGGTCAGATATACATCTTAAGCAGAGGCATAACTTGAATAGAATAGGAGGCAGCTTTGCCCTAAGCAGTTCCCAGCTTGACTTGCCCCTTTAGCTTAGTAATTTGGGGGCCCCAGGATCTATTTTCCTTTCACACAATCCCAGCAATTATCCACTGGCACATCTGACCTTTAGCATAATTAAAGAAGGGAACAGTGAGATTGTGAGCATCCATTGGGCTACAGCTGTGGTGACTGACAAAGCCTGCAATAACCACTGGGCCATCTCACTTTCTCAGTACCACATTACTCTTTATTAATATATTTTACTGCAAGCCTGGTGGAGAGTAATACAAATGGAAATACCAAAAAGACGCTGAAGAGTACTAGCTGTGAAAAACTGCTGAAGCTCTAAATGAGCACTGAGATACTTGGCCCCGCAAAGAAAGTTAAAGGAGGATAGCTGATTTCACAATGGACATATCTGATATGTTTTATGAAGAAAGAAAGTTAATATGTCTATTTTTCTGTAAGACTTATGAGTCTGGTGTTTGAGAAAACTGTAAATTGAAGATATATATTGAAGAACGATAAGTTTATAGAATAATAAGCTTTATACACCACCTGTCTTATAAAACCACGAGAGTGGAAGAGATTCCTCAAAATCAAGATCCATTTTACATTAACAGAGGCAGATCAGATTTTAAAATATTAATTTTATTAGGTATACAATTGTGACTTGGAAATTATTGTCAAAATAATTTCAAGAATACCAATAAGTACACCTTTATTAACTAAGATTAAATTCAATAGTTACTAAAAAGCACCAGTAGAATAAGTGAGTTCGGATGAATATTTAGAGTAAAATCATAACTTTGGATTCCCAGAAAAACATATTTTTCTATCAGCAACTTTTAACATTTTATGGTACATTACTATTTTAATTTTATATTTCCTAGCCTACCATCTCAAGGAATGCAAGTTAGGAATTCAATTCAATAAGCATTCATTGAACTTCTAGTATTTGCCAAGTATTGGAATACAAGATGAAAAGTATAGGAGCTGCATATAAGCCTTCTTTGTTTTATCTAATTTTTTGAGTGTCTGCTAGTTTCCAGATATTGTCCTGACACTGATGTAACAGTAAACAAGAGAAACCCAACCTTCGAATGTTCACATTCTAATAGGTTTTAGTCTCAGTTGTTTAATGTATGTTGAATCAGCACAGGAAGATGAGTGTTCTTATGTAATGGTTACTTAGGCAACCTGACAGTCTGAGTTAAATAGCCCATCTACCTTAAAGAGTACATTCCTTAGTGATTTACATCTGTGTCCTCCAAGTACAGGAAGGAGGCTATCATTTAGTCAGTATTATATAATGCTGACAAATTCTTAGTAAACATTCATGTACTCCCACACTGTATAAAAACTTCTTTGGTTTGCCTTTGGAGCTATCAATGTTGTAATTTCAATATGTATCTACAGTAGTTAATCATTTACAGCTTAGATTTGTATCTTCCCTTTAATATAGAAATACCTTTCAAATTTTAGCAGTAGCATAATTTTCAGTTCTCTTAGATGAACATCTGCCCAGTTCATTTTATGTAAAATTGTGATATCCCAATCTAGGTAAGACTTCCTCTTTATAGTCCTGGAATTCCAATTCCAGTAGCAGAGTCTTTTATGGCCACTCATTCAATCTTTTGACCACATTTTCAGGGGAAAACTGACATTACTGTTAGAAAATATTTGGCATTTAGTACCAAGTCACAATGCACATATTCTTCTCCCCTTTCTTTGAAATCCAAAATGGTCAAATCTAATTATCTTCCTAGAAAATAGAATGTAACAGGTATTATATTAACTTGAAACAATAGTGAATGGAATATTAGAGGTTAAGATATGCAGAGTCCTTAAAAGATTAAATACCAAGGACAATATTAAGACATGCTCAAAAGGCCTGCCATGGTGGCTCATGCCTTTATTCCAAAACGTTGGGAAGCTGAAGCAGGGAGATTGCTTGAGCCCAAGAATTTGACCAACCTGGACAACATAGTGAGATTTCCATCTCTACGAAATAAATACATAAATAAATAATTAGCCAGACATGATGGTGCATGCCTGTGGTCCAATTCACTCAGGGAGTCAAGGTGGGAGAACCGCTTGAACCTAGGAGCTTGAGATTGCAGTGAGCAATGATCATGCCATGGCACTCCAGCCTGAGTGACACAGTGAGACACTATGTCTAAAAAATAATAACAATAACAATAAATAAATTAATTAAAATTTAAAATGTGCTAAATAGTAAATTCCTTTAAGTCCACAAATTATATAACAAATTATCACTCTGAGAAATTATCATCATTTCTAGTTCATGAATTCTGTTTTTGAGGAGAGGATTTTCCCTATTTGAGGCATATCAGAGTTCTTTTTGTAATTTTTCATAACTTTGTATTCTTTATTTTGTACCAAAACACACATGGTCTGGTCTAGGTCCCATTGCTCGCTGCACAGAAAGCCAATCACTGAGATGACAAGTATTGCCAAGGAAGAAGGCTTTAATTGGGTGCTGCAGGAGATGGGAGCTCAGTCTCAGATCCATCTCCCTAACTAAAACTAGGAGTTGATATAGCAAGAAAGAAATGTAACAATGCTTAAGAACTAGGGAGAGGCTAGGAAGCAAGTATGATGAATGAGGGGCCTCACATCTCATTGTGAGAATGTGGTGATCTGGTGAGTTTCCATTTTTTTTTTGATGCTTTTTTTTAAGAGGCCAGAAGGTTCTTTCCTCAAGAAAAAACAAATGTAAGCTTCAAGCTTTAAGACCAGAAAGGTCAATTTTTATGTTTATCCAAAAGAGCCATCTATCGGACTCCTGGGGCAGTTTCATATGTTTGTAGTACTGGGGAACTTTACAAGATTCCTTCTTCAGTGACACTATCTTCATTCAGTGTAACAAAGTCTAGAGTCCTTAGTGGTTATGTCTGCAGTGGAGGAGAAGGGATTATGTGTTTCCTCATGTTTTTGTTGTCTTTTGTAATACATGTACTACTCAAAAATTTCTCCCTTTGCTACATTATTTTTGACTACCTAATTTCTAAGAGCCACTTCTTTCTGTTTTGATTTTTTTCTCCTACAGAAGCTATAGGTTTCAAAAGCTGTCACTTCACATCATACATGCTGTTAAGTCCCTTCCCTGCAGACCATGCTCTGGTCTTTTTACCCCACAGACTTACTTTTTGCAGTCAATAAGGTCAATCTTACAGCCATCATTTTCTTTCTTTCTCTCTTCCTACAGTTTTTCATGACCTGCTTTTTCTTTCCACAAAGACTTGCAGTAGGACAGGAGAGCGAGAGATTGCTCCCTGGACATTTATGATCTTATTTTTAAAATTTCAAGTTATTTTGAGATATGAGCATTCTCTGTCTTTACATTGTGCTGAGGTCACTGTTTTGGGGTAGGTTTGTTTTATTTTTATTTTTTTACTTTCTTGTTTTTCTGTGTTATTTTGGAAGGCAAAGGTGGGAGACAGGGACCTAAGCAGCTACCAATGTCTTTAGCTATCCTGAAATCCAAGAAAATTCTTATCAACAAATAGTGTTTAAACAATGGTGTATACTCAAGGAGAAAATAAAATGAACTACAACTCCTTCTTCATACCATGCACAAAAATTAATTCAGGATGGATCATAAAACCAAAAATAAAGTCAAAAACTAGAAATCTTCTGGAAGAAATCGTATGATAACAGCTCCCTGACCTGAGGTTAGACAAAGATTTCTCAAGAATGACATAGAATATAATAACCATAAAATAAAAGAACTAATAGATTTCATCAAAATTCAAAACTTCAGCTCATCAGAAGACTCTATTAACACAATGAACATAAAATTTTAAAATTTAAATTTCAAAATCATTTGAAAAATTAATTCAAAGGGATATATGAATGGCTAAAGGGCACTTTTTACAAGTATTCAGCCTCATTAATTATCATGCAAACAAAAATAAAAACCACAATGAAATACTATAATACATGGATAAGAATCGCTAAAAGTAAATTCCTTTCAGTATGTTATGTTAGGGAGCAACTGGAACACTCGTATGTTGCTGGTGGGAATCTAAACTGGTACAACAAACTTGGGGAAAGGTTTGGCAGTTTCCTGTAAAATTAAATCTACACCTGCAATATGGTCAAGCAATTGCATCCCTGCTAGTTTAATAAAGAGAACATTTATTCACAATATCTTGTACAGAAATGTCCTTAGCAGCTTTATTTATAATAGCTGAAAACTATAGACAACCCAAATGTCCATCAACATGACAAGGCATAAACAAATTCTGGTGTATTCATTCAATGGAAAACTTCTCAGGGAAAAACAAAGTCTACATTCAAGGACATAGAAGAATCTCTCACACATTATTTGAAGTAAAAGCCAGGCACAAGAGTACATACTCTGTGAGTCCAGTAATATAAACAGTTCTAAACAAGGAAATCTGTCATTTGGGAAATGATCATAATACTGGCTGTGTCTAAAGGCTGGGAGAAGGGATAGCAATTATTGGAGAAGAGAGTGTGAGGGCATTTTCCAGAGATAATCACATCCTGTTCTTGATGAGATCATGGTTTCATATGAGTACACATTTGTCAAAACTAATGAAACTTCATGTATTTTTGTTTGGAGAGTTACTTCCTCTTAAAGAATTAGGTGGAGACTGACAATAAGTGTTATAACATATAATTTCTGTGGTGACTATAAAACACCAAAAATGACTAAAATTCAAAGGAAAAGAAATCGTTCATAGAATAGAAATGCTTGGATTATGTATTTGGCCTAGTCTCAAACATGTTTTATATTCAGCAAGCTCTTGTGCTAGCATGTATTCTATCATATTATTACAGTAAACCTGGTTGAAATAGTTAAAGGAATGTTAGCAGAGACCACCAAACTTGCTGTAGCAAAAAGTTTTTGCCCTCAAATGTATTCTCATGCTTTCAAGTTATGACTATTAAAAGTAATCAGATGGAGCTCAAAAGTTACTCATGAAACTGATTCTTATTACTTAAGCATCTGTCATCCATGAGGAGAAAATAAGAGGAGCTGGGACAAAGCCTAGAATTCCATTATTCCCTTTTGTTTGGTTAGCACTTGTTGGATACTAAATACTTTAAACTTGTTCCTGATGAACAACATTGCGTAGTAAAAAACCAAACCATAATTGGCAGAGAAAACTAAGAAAGCCCAAAAAACAATGGCCCACAGCATTTAGTCTTAGATACGCTGCTTGAGTTCATTTGAAAAGGAAAGAATGAAGCCAGTATCCTAGTTTGAACAGTCCTATTATAACATCATTTCATGAGAACCTGATATTACATTATGAAAAAACCAAAGTCGGCCGGGCGCGGTGGCTCAAGCCTGTAATCCCAGCACTTTGGGAGGCTGAGGTGGGTGGATCACGAGGTCAAGAGATCGAGACCATCCTGGTCAACATGGTGAAACCCCGTCTCTACTAAAAATACAAAAAATTAGCTGGGCATGGTGGCGCATGCCTGTGATCCCAGCTACTCAGGAGGCTGAGGCAGGAGAATTGCCTGAACCCAGGAGGCGGAGGTTGCGGTGAGCCAAGATCGCGCCATTGCACTCCAGCCTGGATAACAAGAGGGAGACTCCGTCTCAAAAAAAAAAAAAAAAAAAAAAAAAGAAAGAAAGAAAAAACCAAAGTCTAAAGTTGTAACTTGTTTTACAGGTAGTAATGTTCATGTATTATTTATAAGGTACATTTGCCCTGATTATCTCCTATAAATTGATGACTTTTGTTTCCTTATAAGAAATAATTTACCAGGCACCATGGCTCACACCTGTAATCCTAGCACTTTGGGAGGCTGAGGTGGGTGGATCACCTGAGGTCAAGAGTTCAAGACCAGCCTGGCCATCATGGTGAAACCCCATCTTTAAAATAATAATAATAATAAATAAAAATTTTTAAAAAGAACAAGAAATAATTGAAAGAGAAATCAGAAAGACAAGGTATGGACTGGGAAAGGTATTTGTAAACTATGTATCTGACAAGGGCCTAACATCCAAAATTTATTAAGAATTCTTAGAACTCAATAGTAGAAAAACAAAAAACTGGATTAAAAAATGGGCAAAGTACCTGAACAGACATTTCTGCCAAGATATAAAAATGGCCAACAGGTCTATGAAAGGGTGCTGATACATATCAAAGGAAAATGCAAATTAAAACTATTATGAGATAGTGCTTCACACTCATAAGGATGGATATTATCAAAAAGAGAAGCAATAACAAATGCTGGTGAGGATGCTGAGAAAAGGGAACCCAAATGCATGATTGGTGGAAATGTATGTTGCTAGGGGCATTATGGAAAACAGTATGGATGTTCCTAAAAAAATTAAAAATAGAACCACCATACAACCCAGCAGTACTTCTGGGCAAATACCCAAAGAAAGTGAGATAAGCACCTCGTAATATGTCTGCACTCCCATGTTCGTCACATATCATTCACAATATCCAAGATATGGAAAAAAAACTGAATGTCCATTGATGGACAAATGGATAAGAAAATGTGATAGAAATAGATAATGGAATACTACTCAGACTTTAAAAAGAAGGAATCCTGTCATTTGCCACAACATAGATGAACCTGGAGGATGTCATACTAAGTAAAATAAGCCAGTCACAGAAAGAAAAATATTTCATGATCTCACTTATATGTGGAATATTTTTAAAAGACCTCAAAATACAGAAATAGAAAATGAAACAGTTGTTACCACAGGCAGGAGGAGGGAGGGAGAAAAGGTCTTCAACACAACCCAACAGCCCTTTATGCTAAAAACTCTCAATAAATTAGATATTGATAGAATGTATCTCAAAATAATGAGAGCTGTTTATGAAAAACCCACAGCCAATATCATACTGAATGAGCAAAAACTGGAAGCATTCCCTTTGAAAACTGGCATGAGACAAGGATGCCCTCTCTCACCACTCTGATTCAACATAGTATTGGAAGATCTGGCCAGGGCAGTAAGACAAGAAAAAGAAATAAATGGTATTCAATTACGAAAAGAGAAAGTGAGATTGTCTCTATTTGCAGAAGACATAAGTATATGTTTAGAAGACTCCCATTGTCTGAGCCCAAAATCTCCCTAAGCTGATAAGCAACTTCAGCAAAGTCTCAGGATACAAAATCAATGTGCAAAAATCACAAGTATTCCTATACATTAATAAAAGAAAAACAAAGAACCAAATAATGGGTGAACTCCTATTCACAACTGCTGCAAAGAGAATAAAATATCTAGGAATACAACTAACAAGAGATGTGAAGAACCTCTTCAAGGAGAACCACAAACCATTGCTCAAGAAAATAGGAGAGGACACAAACAAATGGAAAAACATTCCATGCTCATGGTTAGGAAGAATCAATATGAAAATGGCCATACTGCCCAAAGTAATTTACAGATTCAATGCTATCTCCATCAAGCTACCATTGACTTTCTTCACAGAATTAGAAAATAACTACTTTAAATTTTATATGGAACCAAAAAACGCCCTCATGGCCAAGACAATCCTAAACAACAAGAACAACAACAACAACAACAAAACAAATCTGAAGGCATCACGCTACCTGACTTCAAAGTATACTACAAGGCTACAGTAATCAAAACAGCATGGTACTGGTACCAAAACAGAGATAAAGACCAATGGAACAGAACAGAGGCCTCAGAAATAATGCCACACATTTACAATCATCTAATATGACAAAGACAAGCAATGAAGAAAGGATTCCATATTTAATAAATGGTGTTGGGAAAACTGGCTAGCCATATGCAGAAAGCTGAAACTGGATCCCTTCCTTACACCTTATACAAAAATTAACTCAATATGGATTAAAGACTTAAATGTAAGACATAAAACCATAAAAACCCTAGAAGAAAACCTAGGCAATACCATTCAGGATGTAGGCATAAGAAAGGACTTCATGACTAAAACATCGAAAGTAATGGCAACAAAAGTCAAAATAGGCATATGGGATTTAATTAAACTAAAGAGCTTCTGCACAGCAAAAGACACTATCATCAGAGTAAACAGGCAATCTACAGAATGGGAGAAAATTTTTGCAATCTATCTATCTGACAAAGGCTAATAGCCAGAATCTACAAAAAAACTTAAACAAATTTACAAGAAAAACAAAACAACCCCATCACAAAGTTGGCAAAGGATATAAACAGACACATCTCAAAAGAAGATATTTATGCAGCCAACAAACATATGAATAAAAGCTCATCATCACTGGTCATTAGAGAAATGCAAATCAAAACCACAATTAGATATAATCTCACACCAGTTAGAATGGCGATCATTAAAAAGTCAGGAGACAAAAGACGCTGAAGGAGATGTGGAGAAACAGGACGCTTTTACACTGTTGGTGGGAGTGTAAATTAGTTCAGCCATTATGGAAGACAGTGTGGTGATTCCTCAAGGGTCTAGAACTATAAATACAGTTTGACCCAGCAATCCCATTACTAGGTATATACCGACAGGATTATAAATCATTCTGTTATAAAGACACATGCATACATATGTTTATTGCAGCACTGTTCACAATAGCAAAGACTTGGAACTAATCCAAATGCCCATCAATAATAGACTGTATAAAGATAATATGGAACATATATACCATGAAATGCTGCACATCCTTAAAAAAAGGATGAGTTCATATCCTTTGCAGGGACATGGATGAAGCTGGAAACCATCATTCTCAGCAAACTAACACAAGAACAGAAAACCAAACACTGCATGTCCTCACTCATAACTGGTTGTTGAACAATGAGAACACATGGACACAGGGAGGGGAACATCACATACCAGCACCTGTCGCGGGATGGGGTACTAGGGGAGCAATAGCATTAGGAGAAATACCTAATATAGATAACAGGATGATGGATGCAGCAATCCACCATGGCACATGTATACCTATGTAACAAACCTGCACATGTACCCCTGCAAACATGTACCCCAGAACTTAAAGTATATAAAAAAGGAAGCAGAGAACAAAAACTCATGGATTTGACATGTTTAGTAACCTATTACATTAGTGAATTATCCAATTGTTTCAAATAGTTTTTCTGGTATTTCCTGGGTTGTTGCCCACAAGTAAAATTATCTCTCTTTCTCTCTCTCTCTCTCTCTTTTTTTTGAGATGGAGCGTGGTGGTGCAATGTTAACTCATTGCAACCTCTGCCTACCAGGTTCAAGTGATTCTCCTGCCTCAGCCTCCTGAGTAGCTGGGATTGCAGGTGCCCACCACCAGGCCTGGCTAATTTTTGAATTTTTAATAGAGACGGGGTTTCAGGGTTTCATCATTTTGGCCAGGCTGGTCTCAAACTCCTAACCTCAAGTGATCTGCTCACCTCAGCCTCCCAAAGTGCTGGGATTATAGACATGAACCACTGCGCCTGACTAAAATTTTTTTCTCTGACTTCGTGAATGTTTCATGCAGAATCTGATGGATAGAAGTATTTTGGTTGTGACTCTTAAGGTTTTGTCCTTTTATTATTAATTTATCTGAGTGTAAATGATAACACTTCTTAATTTGGTAATTACACAAAGTTTTTCTTTTGCCATACTAGCTAAGAAAACAAACAAACAACAACAACAAAAAAAACTGACTCAAAGTCTTTAATCTGATAAATACTAACTTAGCAATATAGAAAACAAATGAGAGACAAAATTCCTACTCTAATCCCTTCATTCCATCAGGACTGCATTAAAAATCAGCTCCAGTCCAACATCTCAATCATAATTTACTTGAGGTGATAACAGGCATGCATGTATTTACTAAAAGATCAAGAGAATACTGGCCATTTTCTATTAATTGACTCCCTTTGATTTTCTATTCATTTTAAGCAGAGTGCTATATTGTGGAGGTTCACAAGGCAGCTAATGATTGATGATGACAGCATCATTTAGTTGATCAAAGGTTTGTTAAAAAGGTCTGCAAGAAAATTACAAGAGAAGATTCAGAGAGGAGCAATCACTTTACACTGGGTTTTTTGTTAACATGTCGCTGCTCCCTCATTTGTGAAAACTGCTGTGTTGTCTGAAAGCCATTATTGCTTTAGCTTTTTTTTGTCATTTATTCCTTGAAATAATTTTTATCAGAACTGAGTGTAGTTGGTTCCTGGAAATACAATGATAAAATAAATATTTCCTTCTCTCAAGTTGCTCAGTATAGTGAAGGAGAGAGACAACAGGATAAAATATTAAAATTCAGAATGATATAATAAACATAACATACTGCTATGTCAACAGATACCTGAAAGGGAGAGAGGGAAGAGAAAAGAGTTAGAAAAACCTTTTCCAGAGGAGGCTGTGCTTTAGAATGATCTGGAGCTATCCAGAAGAGGAAGAAAAAAGCATCTTTACAGAAGCAGCAGTAGCAACATGTACAAAGGCCCAGGAAACACAGGATAAGGGAGGATCACCAGTAGATGGACATACATACAGCCTGAAATGTCAAGACAGAGGGCTGGGAAGATACATTGTGTGTGTGTGTGTGTGTGTGTGTGTGTGTGTGTGTGTGTGTGTGTGTTTGAGATGGAATCTTGCTCTGTCTCCCAGGCTACAGTGCAGTGGCACGATCTCCGCTCACTGCAACCTCAGCCTCCTAGGTTCAAGCGATTTTCCTGCCTGAGCCTCCTGAATAGCTGCAATTACACGTGCCCACCACCACGTTCAGCTAAATTTTGTATTTTTAGTAGAGACGGAGTTTCACCTGATCTCAAGTGATCTGACCTGAAGTGATCTGCCCCCCTCAGCCTCCCAAAGTGCTGGGATTACAGTTGTGAGCTACCATACCCAGCCTTCAATATTCATTTAAAAATAACACTTTTATTAATTTAATACGAAACATAAATAATATTCAGCTATCCAGTGTAGACAGAAATCTCAATATCAACTAAGGAAAGTGGGTTCAGCTAGTGTATTTTGGTCTTTTGTCCTCATTTTGCCAGAGACTTGTCATGCAGATGGTCCCTGCGTTTCCATTGTTTGTTTCATGGACTTGCTAGTCCACAAAATACATCCGAGAATAGGGGTTCTTAGGACTGAGAGAAGTGTTATGCAAAATCATCTACCCTAACATGGCTGTAGGTCCCTAGTGTGACTTTCATTTTTCCTGTCATCAAAACGATGTTCTATAATGATGGCATATAATAATGAATAGCACTCACCTTTATGCGTTACGCCCTGGGTACTTGTTCCTTATTCTTTGAGTGCTCACAGCCAAATTATCTGAGACAAAATCATCTGACAGGAAACTGTTGCCATCCTTCCTTCAGTCAACACAGATTCTGATGATAAGCTGTTCAGTCTGTACCTTTTTCCCTAGAAAGCATGCTCACACTACAGCACAGCGTGCTGGGAAAATAGCTCAGACTCATCCAACACGATAACTAAATAATTCTACATATGTAAAACAGGCAGCAGGAAATGGGGCAGAAATGGATATTTCTAAGCAGTTGAAGTCTACATCATCAATTTAATCCATTCCAGGAAACCAAACAGAGTATGAAAACTTAAACATGTAGATTTCCCTGGGTGACTGAATGCTGAGGCTGCTAATATTCCTATTACACTAACTTTGGTTATCTTTTTCAGGAAGTGATGATCAGATGTAAGGCATTACCAGAAATTTGTGTCACCAGATACCTGAAATACAAATGCTGGATCAGGGTATAAGGAACAGAGATGACTGTCAACTGTCTCAGCTCATTTGCCCAATTAAAATGTTGGAGAGATTGGTTTAGGTCATGTAGGCCACAATGACCATGGAATCCTTGATTTGAAGACTGACTTCAGAATATGCAGAAAATTCACACAGAAAAGAATGCTAATGGTAAATAAACACACAGGAAAAAATGTTAATTCTCACTAGCAATTGAAAGAATGTAATTCTTCAAGGACCAATTTTATGGCCTATTTTGGACCGTATTAAATAGACACTGTTGTTTTCTCCGCAAGGGCAGATGTTTCCCCTTGTTTTTGTTCACTGATGTATTCCCAACTCCTAGGAGACTGCTTGGCATAAATATCTGGTGAGTGACAGCATGAATGGCAATACTCAAATATTAACCATCACTTGGTGATGCTGGAGCATTGGCTCACGGCTCAAAACAGAGTAAATTGAAGCAGTTCTTTTAGAAATGGATCAAATGAAACCGAAATTATCTTCACTAGGATCTAGTAATCCCTCTCCTGGAAATTTGTTTTAAAGAAGCAGAAGAGCTTTATACATGAAGCTGTTCATCCTAGTGGTACCCTGTAAAGCAAAATTGCATTTAAAAAACTTACAGATACAACTCCGTGAATATGTTCAAATAAATTATGTTTCACAAATTAGACAAAATATTACACACCAGAAAAATATTATAAACTACAGAACAAGGAAATTTCCATTCTTTGGCAGTAATTACATGTCATATTTATACACACAAATGATTGAAAACAAATGTAGAAAATGAAAATTTTGGCTAGCATACTTTGGTTTATTGATAAAATTATTAAAAATTCTTAAATAAAATTGTCTTTAACACTGTTTTTTAGGTAGATGAATACAAAATTGATACTCTGATTTCAGTTTTTATGTATAATGTTCACATTTTTCAATCTCCTTCTCTTATGTAACTGGCAGTGGGGGTGGGCAGAAAAGGGCAGATTTCTTCTAGAAGGAATCTCGATTCCATCGTTACCACAAAGGAACCTTGTGTGTATAAGTGGCAGGACACTACAAATAAGGAAAATCCTGAAAACGTAAGAAGGAAAATGGTACCCTTTTAATATACCAAACATAGGTCCTAAAGAGCGCCTGAGTTTTTACCAGATTTACCAACAGCCTTGTTAATCTCGAGTACCCTCTTTTGTGTCAGGTCACACAAAAAAAATGACCTCCTACCTGTCCAAACAAAAAGGATATATGCAACCCTAAAACATTTTGTTAATAGGACAGAGTGTGCATAGTTATCTTTGTCTCTGATTTGCTGCCAATGAGTCAATTTAGGCAAATATAAATGTTGAAAAAGGGTCTAGTAGAAATTGCAACCTTTCCATATTGCACCTGATATTCTTAATAAAGCTCACAAAGACACAGACCTCAGATTTGTGACTATGTAATCTAGTTCGATAATATGCATATAGCTGGCTTTTCAAGTTATGGCATCTTGAGAAAAGTAGTTTCAGAGTGGTAAGAGTATCTTTCGTAACAGAATGAAGCATTCAAAAAGACAAATTAAGGAAAACTAGAAACCAGAATACTTCCACAACCTTGAACAATGATACAATAATATCTTTTTGGTCAAAGTCAGAAATAAGAATTCTACTTGAATTATAATACAAGCACTTTAGTACAAGATTTTACAAGAATATGCCCATCTCTTTAAGGACCCGAAGTATACAAGTAGCCAATGTCATTGAATATAATAGATGATTTGGTAGTCAATCTGGAAGCTATTATTAATCAATATTAATATGATGACTCAGTATTACATATGGTCAACCATGAAAAGTCTTACTGTCTTTAAGAAATTTTAATGCATTTTATTTTAGAGGAACTGATGTGAGAGAAAATGTCTTAATACAATTTTTCTTATGAGTAACCTGAACAATGCCACCGAATATAAATTGGTGAAATAATTATGGCTTAAATTATGAGGAAATAATTTAAAGTGGCAGACATAGGCAGTGAAGAGGCAGTTTGGATACTGGCCATACACTGAGGCTTAACATTTTGCAAGTAAGACGAAGAGACTGAAAATGCCACATATCCTCTCTAGAGAGTGTTTCCTGTCCTGTTAATCCACATAAATGCTTGAATTGAGAACCCATTCGTTAAATTCTTGGGACTTGCGGGTACTCTGATTTTCTCCATTTGCAGGATGGAAAGTTTGAACAATAGGATGGCAGTCAGCTAATGAATCATGTCTCAGGCAGGCTGAAAGCATAGCTCTGTGACATTAGTCATGTGCTAAAATTAAAAACTAGAAGCTAATGTTGTGGCCACAGCCCCTTCAACCAGGATTATTCTGGTCATTTTGAGGCATGTCCCTGGCTTAGCCCCATGCTGGGGATGAATGCCCCTGTGTGGCTAGATTCCTTTGAAAAACTATAATAACAGATTACCAAAAACAAGCAAGTACTGTCCATTATCCATTAATAATGTGTAAATGTGACAAACCAAAATCACTGAAATAATAGAGAAGATATTAATAAGTTCTTCATCTTATCACCTTACTGAAAATCTTCCTCCGTGGCCAGCTAGCAACTAAGACTGTGTGTGTTTCTTTTTCTTACTTCAACATTTTGAGCGTGAAAGGGGTCTAACTGCTGTGGAGTTTGAGGCACTAAAATGAGACTAAATAAATATATACACATTTTATCTCTGAGTATAAGACCTTATATATTTTCTTTTCTTAAATTTGTAAAGGAGAAAACAAAAATAGAATGAGTGTTCTCCATACCATTATGGTTTGTTTGCATTTCAAAGACTACATCTTACTTGACTCTATCTCCCTGCACACTATTTTCTCTAATTATTTAACTTTACATAATTATGACATGAATCACAAGGTTACTCAATTTCTCTGCATCACAACTTCCTTTTGAAGCAAGTATAATCACAACAGTATGTACTGCTGCTCTACTAAACATTTTAAATATTAATGAAGAAGCATATGTAAATTTTTGAAAACAAATCCCAAGGTTCCCCACCCAAGATAAAATACTATATTCTTCCTATGAAGTACACCAAAATGCCACTGTCTGTACATTCTTATGCCAGTGATGATGCTTTTGATTGCCAGTAATAAAAAAAAATTAGGCCTAATTCGTAAGATAATTTATTAATTTACATAATCAAAGGCCTGGGGAGGGGGTAGATTTTTGGTATAATGTCATCAGGGCTCACACTCTATTTCCTTGTGATTCTTTACACTCTGTTGTTCTCCATGTGCCTGCTTCCTCCTCAGTACCCCTTCTTACTTGGAGGAAGCTATCAGCCTTAGGTATATTTTATGTCATTCATATCAAGGACAAGAAGAGGCAAGATGATCCTCACAATCACCATAAGAAAGTCCAAGCTCAATTCCAACTGGTTCCTTCTTCATGACATCCAATCTGTGGGAGCCATGTGTGAAATGGTTTCTGCCAGGATTACTTCACGAACCAAGAAAGGTACAGTGTGGCAGAGACAGGGGAGTGCTCTGACTGCCTTAGAACAATCAGGGCTCAGCCCTAAAGTTGAAGAGGGGATCTCAACATTTGACTTCCATCACAGCTATACAGTAGAAGAAGGACAGGATGGATATTGGAATGGCGTAACCCAGTTGCAGCTATCATTTCAAATAAGTCAAATGAGAAAAAGGAGTACTTGAGGCAGGTGTGGTGGCTCATGCCTAGGACCCTACTGCTTTGGGAGACTGAGGCAGGAGGATCACTTGAGGCTAGGAGTTTGAGACCAGCCTGGGCAACATAGTGAGATGGTGTCTCTACAAAAAAACTTTTAAAGCAAAAAAAATAGCCAGGCATGGTGGTGGATGCCTGTAGACCCAGTTACTCCGAAGCTGAGGCGTTAGGATCGCTTGAGCTCACGAGCTCAAGGCTGTAATGAGCCATCATCATTATGCCACTGTACTCCAGCCAGCCTGAGCGATAGAGTATAACCCTGTCTCAAATAACAAACAAACAAAAAGTGGTACTTAAGTAGAAGTTATTCTACTAATATTAACAGAGATGAGTGATTATATAATATTACGGTCCCATTAAAGGAAAAAAGTGCGGGAGTGGGTATAGGGAAAAAAGGCTTCAAATTTTATTAACCGAAAGTTAAGCAATATGTTTTCCATGATTTATTTAATGATACCTGCCAGATATTTCAAATTTAGATCTCTCATATCACAATGAATGACTCAGATTAATCTCAACAAGCTTTGTAATCCGTGCTTCCAGATGAAAATACTCTATTTTGGGGGAGGATCATTGAGGCTGCAAATCCCTTCACTCTCTCCAATGGCCTTCCCAAAGCCACTTCATATAAGCATAAAATACAATGTACTTTTTAGGTAAGCAAAGCTCCAAGATAAATCCTCTAGTCCCTGCCTTCAGAGACATCACTGCCCTCAACCGTTCTTAGATAGAAAGCCCGGAATTGTGGAGAGTTGAGGGCCAGGTCGTGCACTACTTGCCTTCACATACATTACCATGGACACAAATCTTCAAAGAGAAGGCTGAGAAGTTGGCTTAGGTCAAAGGAAGATCATAGTCCCAGAGAACAATACGGATGGACATATAGGAGTAGCCGTGAATACCTAGTTAAGAAATTTGGGGGAAAAATAAAGGAATCACTTAAAGATGCATAGAAATACCCTCCCAATTAGGAGTGTTTGGAATTTTCTCAACTAGAAAGGGAAAAAAAAATCATCACCCCAAAAGGAGAGATGAGGGGACTCAGTGAGCTATAGTCTACAACTTTATTTCTTCCTCTGGTCATACAGCTTTTACCTAATTTGAGGATTCTTGTTTTGTTTAGGCATTTATTTAATCTGAATCCAACAAAGCTCTACTACCTCATGTTGTAAAAGGGTATCTAATAATTCAAATGTCCTTAGGCTATACAAAAGCATGTGAATACACATAGGGTATGTTCACATGAATATTAAAATTTGATGAAGTATTTGCTGTCATTTGCTATGAGATTTCAGTTCAAGTCCTCCCCAGATTTGACAAGGGGAGTTTCGTGTATGCTCTCCTCCTTCCCTGAACATGCTGGTGTCTGTTACTGCAAAGCCACATAAGAGTGGCTGGCTGCCTGCCAACATTACCAGCCTTGTGGAAAATGTCACTCCGCCAAGAGTGTCACATCCCAGAACTTATAAAGCAGCAAAGTCCCCACGGGCTAATGCATTCAGTCTTCCTTCAGCCAGATCTACATTGTGGAAAATTTGGTACAACTGAAAGCACAAGCTCTGGATTCGGACTGGAGGGCAAATCCTTCCTTTGCCACTTATGGACTACGGAGGAGCCGGCAAACTGCATAACCCTTTAAGCTTCTGTTGTCTTATCTATAAAATGCAAAGGATATTAATTACACGATACATTATTATCAAAGGGCTTAGCACAATGCCCGGTATTTAGCAAGTACCGATAAATATTTATCATTCTACTAAGAAAGGGTGGAGATGAAGGGAAGTGTCTCATTTAGAGTAGGGTTGGGCCACAGATCAGATACCACATTTGCCTCTTCCCTATCTCTTCTCAGCCAGAGATTCTAAGTCATCTCATGTATAATAAATAATCTTTTGAAAAGTATACAGTTCACACTCATCCTCAGAAATACCATACTTTCTGTTTAAGAGATTAAGCTAGCCCTTATAAGGAAAGTCTTTAGTTTTAAATTATGGAAAACATAAGATAGAAAATTCCAGGTTATTTTTAAAATCTCAGCTTATGAAAGGAGAAACTATCAAAGATTAATGATTATCATAGCATGTTCTGTCAGAGCCTGACTACCTGGGTCTGCATCTCAGCCCTGCTACTTACCCTGTGGGTGACCTTGGGCAGGCTACTTAAACTTCTTTGAGCTGGAATGTAAGTTGCCACATCTACCAAATGGAGCAATACTCCCAACCTAGATTTTTGTGGTGTACTTAGTTGACACTGTTTTACATAATACAGGAAATATCACATAAATGTTAGCTACCTGGAATAGCTACTGTTATCATCTAATTCCATAACTACAGATTAAATAATTGTCTATGGTAATATTATGTAAAACATGAGAAAGTCATCTGATTATATCTGGGAAGATACAAGAAATTTAGAATAAATTTTCTATCGGTGCCTTTGTACAACCCTTTAAAAAGACACACTCTTGCTTATAATCTTATCCCATAGCTGGGATGGGATAAAATTATCATCAGTGAAAAAATTCTATGAAAAAAACAAATACAAAAACTTAGCACCCTGCTCAGTGAATTGCTCCAACCTGGTTTTAAGACTTCCCATAAGCAAGCGTCATAGGGGGGAAAGCTGTCCCACCCTTGGAGGCAACCCAAGTACCAGAGCCTGGACAAGTAGATTTCACGTGATGTAATGAAGTCTGTTCCCTGCAATTGCAGAAGGTGGGGAGAATTAAAGCCAACTCAAAGAAGTAAATATTATATCAATAACGGGTGTGTGTGTGAGAGAGAGACAAAGTCTCACTCTGTCGCCAGGCTGGAGTGTATTAGCGCAATCTCAGCTCACTGCAACCTCCACCTCCCGGATTCAATCAATTCTTGTGCCTCAGCCTCCTGACTCCCTAGGACTACAGGCGCCCACCACCGTACTCTGCTAATTTTTGTATTTTTAGTAGAGACAGACTTTCACCATGTTGGCCAGGCTTGTCTCACTCCTGATGTCAGGTGATCTGTCCGCTTCAGCCTCCCAAAGTGCTAGGATTACAGGCGTGAGCCAAGGGGCTTCTTCTTTATGAATCAAATTAAAGTTTGCAGGAATCCACTGTGTCGGCTTAAAGTATCTTTTCTGTAGTTTAAATTGAATAAAAAAGGATTCCTGTCTAGATTCTCTTACTAGAAAAATATTCTAGTCATAACTCCACTTAAGCAACAAAGTGGTATGATTTTGTATTGCATTAAATAATAAATAATTTTAATCAACATATAATTGTAAACAAAACAAAAAATATATAAAAACTGCCAATTTGTGTACCGAACAGCCTATGAGAGTTGAAGTTTTATATGATTTCGATGCTAACGATAACACTAAACTCTGGAATGCCCCATTCAAAATCAATTTTCCACGGCAGCTGTTTTATTGAATGTTTTCTTTGTGATGTTAATATAATTTAGTTGTTGAATACATGGCAAACACTACGGTACAAGAGGTCAAACGAAGTTTCAATTTTTGTTTTGGAAATTGTCATGAGAGGATCAGGAAGAATATCTTAATAATGTCCTATTTTGAGGACATATTTATTTTCAAAAATCCATGGAAACCCTCCTTGGAAAAGTCTACTTAACAAATTTAAACTATCTTAAAAATGTATTTAGTGACTAGGAGGTGCTTTTCAAAAATATATACTAGCCATATGTATACTATAAATAAAACTAGATTTAGGTAAACTGAATTTATATGTTGATATTTAACTTGAGTTGAAACTGACCAATAAAATTCATTAAAATAATATTTTGGTAGCTTGATCCAAGTTGAGCTATGATAAACTAGCAAAAATGGATTTTGTTAGTCCCAGGTCACTATGAAGTAGCCAAATATTTGTTTTAAATAGTCCCTATTGAATCAAAAATAATTTTTCTTAGATTTAGACAAAATATATTTCCTTCCACATGTTCAATATTTCAATGGCAGTTGGACATGCTACAATGCAACCAATAATGTTCCTCTTTTTCTTCCTTTAACCTGTTTTGATCATGAAACCTAAGAGTCTCTGAGGGGAAAAACATTCATAGAATCTGATTTGTTTAAGTTGGGCTCTCTACCTTGGGTAGAGTTTCTTAGTTTTGTTTATTTACATTTTCCTTTCCCATTTATACTGGGCTCATAACTGAGGCCACTAGTATCCTAAACCCAAAATATTCATCAATTTCAGAGTTTACCACTGCCATGTTTTCATTTTCCACAGTGATATTTCCATATTTACCTGGGATTCTCCCCACAAGTAAAAAGTTTCAGGCAAAAGAGAAAATACGGGGAATCAGAAATTGGAGTCAGGAAATAGAATCGTCCTGAAGTGCCTTCTGCTCTTTTTATCACGATTCTTGGAAGGACATATTAAAGAAAGCACCAGCTCAGCTGAAGAATACATTAGCAACTCTGGCTGATTTACATTGACGAATCAGATTACTGCATTAATGAGTTCCAAGCTATTTCATTCCCATACAGGCCTTTTATCATTGCCAGCTTAGATAAAAATCCAAAAGTGCAAGCCCAAAATGTCTATAAGCAAAACAATTTCTCTAATAGAAAAAAAGATCAGAAGCCTTGTTTTCTAACAAGAAATATAGTATATAATTATTATAGAATATATAGTACCTATACTATTTTTTATGTAATTTATGTAACTTATAGTATATAGTTATAGCATATGTTACATTGTCATTAGTATGACATATAAAATGTTTATCCAATAATAATTTGGAAAATACTACAATGAAAAATGCTATTTTCACTAAGATTATGATTACATTATATATATACATATACATATATATACATATATATACACATATATATACATATATATACACATATTTATATATACATATGCACACACACACACACATATACTAACATACATATTTATATATGAAAGCAATTCCCTTAAGGGAATAAACAAAATAATAGGTTACTTTCTAGGATTGGTTGCTTATGATTTTTTCCTAATTTTTAAGCATTCTGTGTTGTTTTAATAAGCAAAAAAAGAAACAGGAGGAATAACTCTGTGTATTTCTACATCGGATAAGATCAAATAGTAATTTCACTCAAGAAGATTTCTTTAATTTATGTGAGTTTTCAGTTAGCATGTATAATGCATTTGCTTATTTGCTTCAGGTAAGCAAGTAGTGATCAAATGTAAAATTTATATTCTTCTGTTTATGCATTTCTTGTAACTTGAGGATACCATGATCCTAAGGATTTCCAAAACCCGGGTAGAGTTTCTTGAAAATTTCCAACTGAAAACCAGCTCTACTGACAGTTTACCAACCAGAACATGTAATGTGGAAGGAAAGCATGAGTCTTTCTTAGTTACTCATTCACTTTTGACTCTAAAATTTGCTCCTTTCATCAATCTGACTTTTGGGCAATGAATAACTGTCCAGTTATAAAAGGCTCTAGACCTAATGTAATCTTAAATAGCAATATTGTCCCTTCTGTTTCTGCTGTACTAAGGAGCAAATAGCTATGGTTTTGAATCTGGTAGCAGTTTAAAGTAAGACAATCAGTAATTCACTCTGCCAAAAAACTGTTATACAATTAATGCAGAAATAATATTTGTATCAAGCATGCTGATTTTTGACTCACAAATATCACAGGTGAGAAAGCACTGAAAAAGTTTTAATAGGCAAAATATTAGTTTTATAAAACTCTACCCAAAACAGTAAGCTTTTGTCAACCAAGTGTACTCCTATGTGAATATTTTTATTATTTTTACATCATTTATCTCCATGTTCTTCCATCTCTGTATTTGTGAAGTAATAGTTCTGTCATCATGTTCTTAGAAATTAAAAAGTGGAAAATTACCTAATTCATTTCAAGTATAAGAAAAAAAAGTCATCTTTCAGTTTACACCATGCTTTCACTTTTAACTTGCATGTAAATACAAAAATCAAAAACAAAATGGCTACTCACCGCTACAAATTCATATTCTGTATGTCCTGCACCACCCTAACCTCCAGACCAACAGCACCAGCAAAGCAAAACAAAATTCCCTAGAGCACTATCCACAGCATAAATCATCTGGTTTTCAGAAATGAGCAAGTATCACAAATATAAATGTGTCTGAATAAGTGTTTGTTAGTTTTTAATCCATTTATATATCATCTACATGTTATTTTCTCTCATCAAACATTTTAGAACAGCTGCCTGTTCTTACGTCAAGAATTGCTTTTCACGTTTCTCCCCTCAACAGTTCTGTATAGATTTTTGAGTTCTATTCCTCTGTTGCTGATTGGTTACTACATTGTTTCTGGGCAATAGTACCCTTAGGAATACTTCTTTCCAAGTGTTCTATTTTCCATGATTTCGTAAATGGGTAGTGGCTTATGTCAACTGTCAACCTAACAGGTTATTTTAACCTGCCTCTCAGTCTTCTGGGACTTAACATGCCTTCCAAGGATGGCAAGCATCAATCAATACAAGAAATTTGATCTAGTCCTTCAATATACTAAAATTCTATAAGTTAATGTTAACATATGTGGATCAGGTTGGGCACAATGTTAAAGAAGCTGAAGTCATGCATTCACTCTGGTCCTGATCAAAATAACCTTTTTTTCTGTTTGTTCTTCAGTAAATTCTTAGAGCATATTGGGTCATACAAAAGAGTAAGACTGCATCTGGGGAAATTCAACACTGCTCCCGGAAAACTATATCAGAAAGCCAATGGTGCCAGTTTTATAAGTGAGTGAAATGTCATTGTGTCTTAAATTAATGACTGCCAGCTATAAGAATCAATTAGGTTTCTGACATTCCAGACCATAGAATTTATCTGAACCAGTGAGCATTGAGAATGTTTCTTTTGCCTTAGATTTCTCCCTAAAAACTCTATTTTCATCTTTTTCTTCATCTGCAAACCATCAAATTTTAATAATTTCTCTCAAAATGGATGAAAAATATTCTATCCTATAAAACCCCCTAATTTTTAGTTTTGCCATTTTCATCTACTCAACTTTAAAATGTGTTATAATATAATATTTTACATCTCAAACTACAATCTGAATGTAACTCAAAGTTCATGCACATTAGTAATAAAAGTCTGGCCCTTTTCAAAATAGGCATTAGACATTTCAATAAAGAAAGTATGTCCAATTTTTGGTTATTACATTTATCTAGGTGTATCGCTCAAGGTCCAGTCAAGAGAGAGAAATCTCATCAGTTATTTAAAGAGAAAATAATATACGGAATTCTTCTCTCTCTCTCTCTCTCTCTCTATATATATATATATATATATATATTAACAAGGCCATGAAAGGATAAAAGGGGAATTGAAAGGAACCATGGTGAGTAGCAATTATAGAAAATAGCTAATATAATTAGGATGGGGAAACAAAGAGAAGAGGCTGATGTTATTAAAATCTAGAAACTCGAAACAATCTCGTGAAGGTTAAACTTGGACTTCTGAGTTAGAAGTGCTTGCAGCTCAACTAATGCAGTGCATGGAAGCTTGGAGTAGGGCTCCTTGGGCCTGACATTCCAACTTTTACCAATAGGCTGCCTGCTGGCTGGCACCAAAATCTGTGAGATGAGACATGATGGAGATAGTTTAGCAATTGTTGGGGAAGCTGCACACTGGATTCAGCCGCTGCGATGAGCAGGCAGGAATGTTGTGTCACTAGGGTGAAAAGGGCCATTAGGACGACACTCACAAGAAAAGCAAGGGTTGATTTCCCATAGAGCTGATGTAGGCTAGGCTGACAATAAGGCCAGAAATGCATTTAGAAAATAGTTTGGTTGTCTGCTACACACAAAATAAATGAAAAGTCAAGACCACAAAGTTCTAGAACATAAGTCATAGTTGACACGGTTTTGGCCGGGATTCCCAGACACCTAGTTACCAGTCCACCATCACGGTTTAAAAAAAAAAATTTTTTTTTTTTTACTACTAGAAAAGATTCTCATTAAATATCTAATTTTGAGTAAGGCACATTCAGATTGAATATTTCAATTGGCTCAGACACTCATGAAAATGGAAAGCCACTTAAAAGGCATGATTATCAAAGAAACAAAAATGGAAATCATAAAATGCCATCTTCACATGTAAAAGCATTGAGATTTAGAAAGCAATATTCAATCTAGTAGAGTCTGATAATAGCAGCACTCATATACTACTAACAGAACGTAGAAAGTAAACTGTAAATATCTTTCAAGAAAAGCAAAATATTCAGTCTTTGATCTTTGATTCAGTCAGTGAAGATTTACCTTCTAAGGTAATACAAGAAGCTTTATGCATTGATTTATGTATAAAGAAATTATTGATATACTTATTGTAATAAAACCTGGGCACTATATAAATATGAAATAGTAGAGACACAATAAAATATGTGGTGTCATAACTATATGATAAACTTTTATTCAGCCATTAATATGTATTTGCCATGTTCTCAACTACTATTGATTAATTCTGATATATATTAAATTTTAAAGTAGGATAAACTGCAAATACATAATATTATCTCATTAACAGAAATAAAATATGCACTATGAATGTAGAAACTAGAAAATATACATCAAAATTTAAAATAAGTTACCCATGATTTTTCACCAGTTACTGGTGTTTTCAATATCATCATATGTATTTATGTTTTTTCAATTTGCTACAGTAGACATTTACCATTTTAATGATTATATCTATTTTAAGAGTTATTACAAATTGCTTTTCAAATATGTTTATACTGTTCAAGAATGAGTGTTTTCATATTATTGATAATTATAGCTAACATAGAAGTCTTGGCTTAATAATTTTCATGCCATCATAAAGGAAAATAAGATATTCACATAAGTCGGTACAATTAATAGAAAAAGAAGATCCTCAAACTTTAAAGAAGAGAAAATAATATAGCTCATATTCAATTGATATACCATTACTATCATATTATGTGATAGTATCATGTGATATCAATTGAATATGTGCTATACTATGAGGTATATCAAACAATAATACTTTCAGAGCTCCAAAATTTGCTTAATATTCCTTTTATAATATTAAGATTTCAAATAAATTATGGTTAATATGTGACCTATCAGAAATTGGCTATAAGCTCTTATGCCATTCATGGCATACAATTTTGTTATAAATATACAACATATTTTTTTGTCTTACTTTCAATTGAGTGTCCATTGCATAGAATAAATGATTGTAAGGACCCATATAGTCTAAAAAGAAGTACCAGCATCTACGTGGAACTTGCTAATGAGATTTTTTTTTTTTTTTTTTTTTTTTTTGAGACGGAGTTTTGCACTTGTTGCCCAGGCTGGAGTGCAATGCTGTGATCTTGGCTCACCGCCACCCTCCGCCTCCCAGGTTCAAGCGATTCGTCTGCCTCAGCCTCCTGAGTAGCTGGGATTACAGGCGTGTGCCACCATGCCTGGCTAATTTTGTATTTTTAGTAGAGATGGGTTTCTCCATGTTGGTCAGGCTGGTCTCAAACTCCTGACCTCAGGTGATCCGCCCACCTCAGTCTCTCAAAGTGCTGGGATTACAGGCATGAGCCACTGCGCCCAGCCAAGACAATTTTTTAAAAGTCTCCTGGGTTTTAAACTCATTGGTAATGCATTAAAAAATGTATCAAAAAAGAGGCTTGAAAATGGAGAGTCAGCAGAGCACGAATTTCTTCAGAGAAAGAATTTTCAGGGTGACAACATCTCATAGACTCTTCCTTTCCTTTCCAATTTCAGCCCCAAGGTCAAAGATAAACAAAGCTAGACACTAAAGTTGTAAGGACAGATTTTCATCAGTAATAGCTACGGCAATAGAGAAAAGGCTCCAGAGTGAACTGAACTTACAGAGATGAACAAGTGTTTTAAAGGGAGAGTGAGGAGTAAGGAGAGGAACTGGGGACTTAGTAGCATTATGGAAGTCAAAAATTACAAAGAGTTAGTTAGCGTAAATGTCATGGGGCCAGCTATGTCCTCTAACCAACAATTATCAAAGGCAAGAGTCTATTCTCCTCAGGAGACTCAGACAGAGGCCCTATTCTCAGGTGTTGGCTGGAACAAACAGTACATTTTTTCGGCAGCCTTGAGTTTTCTCAGGAGGTACTTTAAGGGGAGCAAAGGTTATTTTGTGGATGCAACTTAGAGCTGCTAGAAACTATATGAAAGTCGTTTAAGTCTTAATAGGCCAAGGTTGACATCTAGTTAAGAAGAGAGCTCAGAGAAGCCTGGCTAAATTTGTACAAAGAGAGTCTTTGTCACAGCATTTAAAAGAAAAGTAACCAAGATGATAGATGTATCAAGTATCTTGATTGTGGTAATCATTTCACTATCATCTATCTGTCTGTCTAGCTAATCTATCTATTTATCTATCGAATCATCACATTGTACACCAAAAATTTATACAGTGTTGCCAATCAGACCTCAATAAATCTGGGGAAAAAAGGAGTGAGTCATTGTCACTAAATCCCCATGCTAAGTGAAAAGAATGAATGGAGGATGGTCTGGTGAATTCTGAATTTGAGACATGTAGCGTCTGCTACCCGACGCATGCTTGAGAAGTCTAGAGTCAAGAGGCTTTTAGAGAAACCTGTGGCAGGAAGCAAAGGGGGTGATTTCAGCATCGTCTGCCCTTCCATGGCTGCAAGTCATGTTTTCCATAGGCCAGATGAGGGCCCGAGGAAAAGATCTAGGATTTTGCTACTTTGAAAAGGAGTTATCTGAGAGTACTGTCTAGAATTAAGTGACCCAACAGATGGCATCAGTGCAGGTAGCCTCCAGAAGCCAAGGCTGGGTCCAGAGTCACAAGAGGGCAGCTGAAACATATATGGCCTACCTCAGGGAACTGCCGACCAGGCATCCAAGCAGGGGAACTTCAAAGAACCCACAAGATTGCCTTGTAAGAGAAATATCAGCATTTGGAATCTGTCATGCCAAAGGTTTCCAGTATGAAATGATAACTGTGCCAGTCAGATAGGAAGTTTTGTGCCCTTATCACTTCCCTGGTAACCCATCTTCACTCTCACACTCAATCACTAGTCAGAAGTTGCATAGTAAATACAGGGGAAGTTGAAGAAATAGTGCAAAACCAAAACCTACTTCTTGCTGCAGGTTTTCCAGAAACAGGACTGAGCTGGGGAAAGGGAGATTTAAATCTGATCAGATATTAGCCAGGCGTGGTCATGGGTGCCTTTGGTTCCAGCAACTTGGGTGGCTGAGGCAAGAGGATCACTTGAGCCTGGCAGGCAGAGGTTGCAGTGAGCTGTGATTATGTCATTGCACTTCAGCCTGGGCAACAGAACAAGATCTGTCTTAAATTTTAAAAAGGAAAAGAAAGAAATCTGATCACAGAAGGATCCTTTTCTATTAGGCTGCTCTTTCTGTGCTGAAAACTGACACTATTCATTAATTCCTGAGAGTAGCTGACAAAGCTGTGGAATCCTCATCCGTGGATAGAAAAGAACAATTTGACAAATTAAGTCAAAAGAAGCATTTAGGAAGAAGTAACAAAGTTACTTTATGTTTGTGCCTATTGAAATCCTGCTGATGCAATAAACTGGTTGCATAAGCATTGTAAACAACAACAAAAGCATTCCAAATTAGGGAAAACATAAAAAGAGGGAAAAATGCATATACTACAAACAGTTAGACAGATTTTATTACAGAGGCTCCATTTTTGTATAATGCAACAGAAAATTTCATCAAGGGAGGCATATATTTTGAGAAAATGTGTTCTGGTTTTAAAAAATATTTGTGTACAGTATTGTAGTTTTTATTAAACTCATACCCTATATAAATGTGACAGAAGATGAGACTCAGCCATTAAAAACAAGTTTCAGGAACAAACTACAATCCATTTACACAAAAATAAAGCACATAGACATCTGATTTTCACAACCCAGAAGAATTTGAAGTTGGATAACGGAACAGACCTGCCAGCGTTTATTATTTTCATCTATAGATTGAAGAGTATATAAATTATTTAAGTGCAGTAAAATCCACTAAGTCAGGAATATAAATGTTAAATATGAAAGAGGAGAATATTTATCCAGTTTTCTAGAGGAGAAGATTTAGGTAATCCCAGAGCTTCTGAAGCTTGAGAAGGAGGAAGGCTGCAATTCCAACGACATTCTTAGTGGAAATGGGCAGCAAACCAGGACTCTTGGAATCAGCAGAGAGAGGGAGCATGCATCTCTGAAAAGCAGCCTAGTGTCCTTTCTGGAATTGAAGACTGGGGCCTCTGAGCCCTTTACATACAAAAACAGGGCTGCGTTTGACCACAAGACATGAAATGTCTGGATGAGACATTTAACTAAGGTAGTGTTAACAGGAGTCATAGAGATATAGTAATAAACGTTATTAAGCAATGCACCAAGACCTTACAACCACTGTCTTACTTCTTAGCATAATCCTACAAGACAGATGCTATTTCCATTTGACAGATAGGAAACTGAGCCTTACAGAGTATAACTGAATTCAATTTCCAGCAACACATGGCTAGTAAGTGGTGAATCATGGATTTGGGTCTGTGCTGTCTTGTAGCAAAATTCATACTCTTTATACATGATACTGCTCATTATTACATTTATTTATTTCACTCATTCAGTAAATAAAACTGATTATAACTTTTCTGTTGATTTCTGTCGTAGAGAGGGAGTGAGAGGAGAGCATTTGGGGAAAATGAAACTATAGATACAAAGTTCCTAAGAAGAGCTAAAAAGGGTGTTACTGATTATACTTCTGACACTACCCTCCTTAGGGATGGGTTTGCACTCACTTGACGTCTCCTCCCCTCTGAAGCATTCACAGTGTATCCTCATCAGCCACGTGATCTAACTTTCTGTAATATTTCTCATCATATTAGTCAGCTGCAGTTTCCTTATGTTTCCTGCATGGGAGTCAATGTAGATATTCAAAGATTATCACTCAAAGATATTCCTCTAGGAAATAAATGTTCAAGCAGATGTGTACATGGTGGTGATGTTATGAACTCACAATGGATGCACTTCTGGATTTTCGATCAACTAATTTAGGAAGGACTTGGTAAACTGGAAAGTAATGGCAGGGATGGAAAAGAAAGGAAGAAGGGCATAAAGTTTGCTGTACTCTAGGAAAAGTGGTAAGTGCCTTACACTTCACATAATCTAACCATAATTCTAGGCTCTAAATAACAATATCATCTTTAGCTCAGAGGTCACAGAGGCTCAGAGAGTAACATGCTTAAGTTCACACTGCCCGTAAGTGAAGCAGCCCGGGTACAAAGCTAAGTCTGTCTGACTCCAAAGCATTATTTCCACCACACAAAAGTACATGATCCAGAGGACTTGTACTCAAGTTTACAGAAGGTCAGGAAAGGGCCATGGAGAGCATAAAATATTAGGGGTCTATTTCTAAGTTTAAAAATAATAATGAAGTCTAGGGGATTTTAGGAAGAATCCACAGGAGACCAGGAACTTGTCCTCAACCAGACAAAAGCCCAAGCCCCTGTATCAGAAACAACGACATTTAGAGTTAGGTAATTGTTATTATTGTTTGTGATAATGATAAATATAGCTGAATCTCAATGGTAAGTTCTCACTTTCCTGTTCTGAGATAAAGGAACCCCTCAGCCTTATAGCTACAGTAATGCCACTTCTTTATACTGTAAAGCTTTAAGTTTTATCTCCATCCTAGAAACAACAGAATCCAAGGGCACAGGATCCAGGCAAGGCATGGGGTACTGGTCTAGATAATGCTAAGTGTTAGCAAGAATGAAACATGAAGCTCATGGCATACAAAGAGGAAACATGTAATCTTTAAAGCAAAGCCAAATCCAGTCAACTGCTAGGAAGATGAACCAAGAACACATATTAGAGGTAGTCAGAGAGGCAATGTTTAACAGTGAGTAAGAGAGAAAAGACTTGAGTAAAATGCCCTGAGCCTATTGAACAGTTATACACAACAAAGCTAACACATGCATCCCAGTGTGTTTTCCCAGAACAGTCATTTTTGTTTTCCCTCCCCCAGTTGTGACAGGAAGAATGCCAAGACCCTCTGCTCCTGTGCACAGGTATAGGAGCTCTTTACAGCAGCTGACCTCAAATGTGTCATTATGACTCACCAGTAAAAATCAGTTGTCATGTGAATCACAATCACATCCAACAACTAAAAACAAAGTACTGTTTGTTAATTATTTTTAAAAAAACTTTTCATTGATGGATAATATACACAAAAATGTGCACAAATGGAAAAGCTGTACAGCACGATGAATTCCAAAACAAACACACCTATGCAACCAATACCCAAGTTAAGAAATAAAACATTATCAAAACTCTGACTATGCCTCCTCCCAGTTACTATTTTCCTCATGATAACCACTTTCTTGATTTCTAACACTATGGATTGGTTGTCTTTAGACTTTATACAAATGGAACCAATATGCAATGTACTATTTTGTGTCTGCCTTTTTTTCAGTCAGCGATATGTTTCAGAGTGATATGGATCTATTGAGTATAGATAGATAAAGTGTTCTCTTCCTTACTGGTATTTGATCTTCTGTCATATGATTATGCCAACATTTATTACATTATTATTAATGGATCTTTTTTAACATGAATATCTTTTTAAACAGCTTTAATACATAGAGTGCTGCAGTATGCATTCATATACATGATTTTCAGCACATCTTTAGAGAAGAATTACTGAGTTCTAAGATTTGCTATGTGCCACCTTAAACTACACTGCCAAATAGTTCTGCAAAATGGCTTTGTACCGATTGCCACTCCACTCAGCAATCTTTGAAAGTTCTGGTCCTTCCACATTGCCCCTCATACTTGGTTTTGCTCATTATTTCAATCCCATACTTTCTGGCTAGTGTTACCAGATAAAATGCAGGATGTCTACCTACATGAGAAATATTTGGGGCATGCTTATGCTAAAAGTTATTCATTTTATATCTAAAATTCAAATATATGTGGGAGTCCTATATTTTTAGTTGCTAAATTTGGCAACTCTATTCTGGTACATTTGCAGTGGTATTGCTCACTGTGGTTTTCATCTGTATTTCCCTGACGATTAATAGGTCAAACATCTTTCCATAAGTATTTTGACCATTTTAGATGCCCTCTTTTGGGATCTTCCTGTTCACTTTGTTTTCTTGTTAGAGGCGTTAACTTTTGCTTATTTATTTTTAGGAGTTCTTTCAGTATTATTTATTTATATTCTTTGTCAAATAAAAAAAGTTGCAAATATTTTCTCCTGATATGTCTTTTATCTGTCCAATCCCATAAAGATATCTTTTGATAAACAATTTTTGGTTTTATTGCAGTCCAATTTATTAACACTTTCCTTTGCAGGTAGTAATTGTATTCCTGGTTTAAGAATTCCTTTTCTATCCTACAAACAAACAATTCTGTTTTGCACTGGGAAACAGAAGGCTTTGGAAGGAGAAATTCTTGTTGGGGCATGGGGGAGGAAATGTAACTAATAGATAATTCAATGTATTTGCACTTTCAGTAAATTTATTGATAAGTATTTGACACATCAGGTGAAACATTTCAGAATATATTAGAGATCAGTATGTTGACAACAAAACATCAGATGAAGTGAGGAATTATTAAGTCCAGAACATACAAAATGTTGTATGAGAATGGAGAACTAACATGAAAGCTTATATAACAGGTCTACATTGTTAATATCACAAGAGGGAGTCTCTCTCTCTCTCTCTCTCTCTCTCTCTCTCTCTCTCTCTCTCTTTCTCTCCACATATACACAAACACACACACACCATAAATCAAGTAATAATAGTAGTAGTATAACATGTATGAATGCAAAAGGAAATGTCTTAAAAATAGCTAAAAGATTTGACTGTATGTTCCTCTGTGGAAGGACTTGGGTGCAGAGAACATTAGGGCAAGAAATTATACTTTGTTTTCTTCAGTTTTAAATTACTCCCATATGTCACTTTGACTAAATGAGATTAATATTTAAAAAGGAAAGCCCTAGTGATTCTCAAAATTTATATAGCACTTCTTATTTTAAAAAAATCTTTTAAAAACAATCTTACCTATTGCTTTTTCCTTGAAGACTACTGCACAGTATTATATCTTGTTCACCTTGGTTAAACAAAACTTTTTGTCTAGATTTTAAATTAAATATTTTTGGCATGTGTTCCTTTTGTTATTGTTAAAAATGTATACCTAATATTTGAAAGTTGTACTAGTTCATTTTCATACTGCTCTGAGGAAATACCTGAGACTGGGGAATTTATAAAGAAAAAGAGGTTTAATGGACTCACAGTTCCACATGGCTAGGGAGGCCTCGCAATCATGGCAGAAGGCAAAGGAGGAGCAAAGGCATGTCTTACATGGCAGCAGGCACAGAGCTTATGCAGGAGAACTGCCCTTTATAAAACCATCAGTTATGGTAAGATTTATTCACTGTCACAAGAACAGCATGGGAAATCCTGCCCCCATTATTCAATTACTTCCCATCAGGTCCCTGCCATGACACATGGATATTATGGGAGCTACAGTTCAAGATGAGATTGGGTGGGGACATAGCCAAACCAATCAATAGTTCTCCAAAATGTATATTAGATGTGTTAGTTCATTTTTACATTGCAATTAGAAAATACCTGAGTCTGGGTAATGTATGAAAACATCTTTATTTGTTCTACTGTCCTGTATGACATTTGTACCTGTCAGCCTTTTGGTGAGACCTCAGGAAGCTTACAGTCATAGCAGAGGGCAAAGAGACACAGGTGTATCACATGGCTGAAGAGAGAATGAGAGAGGGAGAAAGAGAGAGAGAGAGAGAGAGAAAATGAGAGAGGGAGAAGATGCCAGCCTCTCTTAAACAAGCAGATCTCCTGTGAATTCACAGAATGAGAACTCATTCATTACCATGAAGACAGCACCAAGCTATTCATGAGAAATCCCCATGAGGCAAGCACCTCCCACTGGGCCTCACCTCTGATTGGGGATCACATTTCAACATGAGATTTGGAGAGGACAGAACATCAAAACTATATCATTACAATAAACTGGGGAGTGGGGGGAGGGAAGGTGGAATTTGGGAAGATTGTCCCAGTCTCCATTGCTTTAAACTATCCTTCCTCATCTTGTTTTAAATGCACAGTATCATGTGAAAATCAGAATTGATGTATCTTTCTTAAGAGAAATAAATTAAAAAGTAATAGTGTCCAAAAACTTCAGGGAGATGGGGACATTATTTATTGTGGGGTAGTTAAATCTTTTTTCAGCTAAATGCCAAACAGAGAAAAAATAATGGCTTAAATTGAGATCAAAGCATGAAACAATCAAAGGGAGAAAAAAGCTTATATGCTTTGCCTGGAATAGTTTGGCACAATACCTATTCCAACATTTCCTCAGTGAATTTAAAAATATTGTTTATTGTTCTTTAAAGTATATTCGAAAAAAATTCTTTAAAAAAGGAGTTTGATCTTGTAAAACATAAAGGCAATACAAATCAAATTGTTGCTATTCAATGCCAAGTAGCATTCAGTGGCCTAGGGAATTATTTTTCACATAGCATTGGCTCACACTCATGTTGGTTGACTTGGCTGGGTTTTTAGAGTTCCTTGGATTTTACACGGAGGTGCCGCAGATTCACTAATTGAGCTAAATGCCCTTGAAAGCTATGCAGCAAAGTGTTGTCTGTGGTCAGTTAAGTTAGCTGTGGGCTAAGTCTACTAAAAACTCCACCAGAAGAGAAAACATGAACTCCAATCAAATTTATAACATATCTGCAAAAGTCCTGCAATGTCCTGGTTCCATCCAGTAACAGGGAGTCTACAAGTTAGAAAGCATAGCTACACGTTAACTGCCAGAACCTTTCCTAGACCTGAACTCCCTTTGACATGGAATGTCCATTGCATTCTTAGTTTTAGGAATGTCAGGTGTGTAGATTTCTGAAAAAAAAAAAAAGAAAAATGAAAAAAAATGCTGGTATCTCTTATTACAGTGGAATTTGACAATTTCTACCTCCCTTTGACCTGCTTCTTGTTGTGAACACCTTTCTTCTATCCCTGATCACACCCTGTGTTCCATTTGCTCTCCCCACAGTTTTCAGTTGTTTGCAGTCTAACAGGTCTGGGAAGCAACATTTGCTCCAAATATTGGCCTGTAGATAAATAGTATGTTTTCATACATATGTAAAACATATATAAACATGCAAGAGTATGTTTTCATACATATATATGTATATATATCTACATTAAATGTATGAAGATATAGTTATAATATTGGTCTGTAGATAAATAGTATGATGGTAGATAAACAATATAATATTGTTATAATATTGGTCTGTAGATAAATATATATCTACACTAAATGTATGAAGATATTGTTATATATATCTACAATAAATGTAGGAAGATATTGTTATAATATATAAATACTGGTTCACTTAAAATGGCTTTTGGATTCACAATAGAAAATTGTCATAGTTTGTATATTTTTTAAGCAATTGATTCTACTTTGTATACTTCAAAAGCGTCTGAAATATAATATTACTACTATTTCTAGACTGAGTCACCACAACAATAATATGATTCCTTAAATACAATGGGGAAAAGTTTAAAGTAATATTTGGAAGCATGTAATCAAGAGAAAAAAAGATGATTTATTACTTATATGGCTGTGTTAGTCTCAGATATAAATATATTTGATTTTGTACTTTAGACTCACTTTGATGAAAGTCTCAACAAGTATCGTATGGCTCTGAGTATGAAATCACACTAAACTAATCAACCTAGCTTGATTTTATCAAAAATACTGTTGGGGAAAAAAAGAGGCATTTAATTACCTTAATACACTTTTCCATGTTCTTCAACGTCGTGACAACTGTTCATAATACAAGCAGAACCGTTCTTTGAATCCAAATAATTCTGCAAGCCATATCAGAAAATTTGCATCAAAGGCTGGAATTTTGCCAACTAGAGAGTGATTTTTGTAAACTACATCTTAAATATAAATCAATATGCAACTTAATAAAATGTAATAAAACATTCCAAAAATCAGGATTTGGTTTGGTGATATTTCAGTGAGTTCCAAAAGTAAATCCAAATTTCTGTATTTGAGAAAAAAACATAAGGGATAGCATATGCCATGCTGGGTATGAAGATAAAACCATTCAAAAGGCTAGAGTCAAGAGTTTTGAGACCGTCAAGGAGGGCGATCGATATGTTGCAAGGAAGATGTGGGATTTGGTAAATTTACCCTCACCGCTTAGCCCAAGAAAAGAAGTTCTAAGAGGTCATGGAGATGTTATGAAGAATTGCATTTGAAAGTACCTGAGTAGGCTGGGCACAATGGCTCACGCCTGTAATTCCAGCACTTTGGAAGGCTAATGTGGGTGGACCACCTGAGGTCAGGAGTCCGAAATCAGCTTGGCCAACATGAAACCCCATCTCAATTAAAAATACAAGAATTAGCCAGGCATGGTGGCAAGCACCTGTAATCCCAGCTTAATCCCAGCTACTCGGGAGGCTGAGGCAGGAGAATCACTTGAATCCGGGAGGCGAAGTTTGCAGTGAGCCAAGATTGTGCCATTGCACTCCAGCCTGGGCGACAGAGCTAGACTCCATCTCAAAAAATAATAATAATAATAATAAAATTAAAGTACCTGAAAGAGAAGAATTAGGTCAGATCAAAATACCCTTTCACCTTCAAAGGATGCAAGCAATGCTGATACGGGGTGGGGGGAAGCAGTTGTTTTCAATTCAGTGAGGAAGCTGCTCAGCTAAAAAGTCTGAAGTTAGAGAAGGAAAGATTATCAATAACTGAAATAGATAGGAAGAGGATGTTTATTAAGGAATAAATATTTAATTAGAACAGTTTTCTTTCAAAAAATGGAAATGAACTCTGATACACCAAAGGGAGAAGAAAAATGTTACCTGGAACTGAGAAGGCTAGATTTTACCATCTCTAAACCTTGACTCAATTGTTGTCTAACTGTCAATGATCTCTGTGCAATCCTCACTATCTGTGGTAAAATAGACTGACCTGCATTACAGATGTTTAACAAAATGTTTATGAATGGGGTAACATTTTTTTAAAGAGTCACACAAGAATTCAGGAAACCATTAAGAAGCCCACAGGCCCAGTGCAGTGGCTCATGCCTGTAATACCAGCACATTGGGAGGCCAAAACGGGCAGATCACCTGAGATCAGGAGTTTGAGACCAGCCTTGGCAACATGGTGAAACTCTGCCTCTACTAAAAATGCCAAACAAATTAACCGGGCATGGTGGCAGGCAGGTCCCAGTAATCCCAGCTACTCCAGAGGCTGAGGCAGAAGAATCCCTTGAGCTTGGGAAGCAGAGGCTGCAGTGAGCCAAGATCACACCACTGCACTCCAGTCTGGGTGACAGAGCAAGACTCTGTCTCAAAAAAAAAAGGAAAAAAAAAAAAAGAGGCTTCCTCCTCACCCACCCCCCACCATATTCACTTAGGTTGTGGAAAGGTAAAAAGTAAGTTAAATAACAGAGTGTATGTTGCCTCATAGAGTGGAAAACCAAGAAAAAGCAAATGAATTAATTATATAGAAAGAGTTAATTACAAGAGACAATGTAATAGAAAACCACTGTAACTGTTTAATAAGGAACATGATAATGTGAAAAAGATAACTTCAGTGGCAGTGTTAAGTATGGGCACGTTAGTGATGAGGAATGCATAAAGTAATTAATTGAAGTTACTAAGTATATAAGGGGATCTGTAACTTAACACAATAAAAACAATTAATAACAAGAAAAATAATGAAATTGTACAGTTAAATGAAGATAAGAGAGAGTATGCTGAAAAGAACTGATACTGTAGAAAATACAGATAACACTAGAATCAGGCATAATGTTAGTATTTAACTTGTTCACCAAAGTCCAATGTGAAGAAAGCTAAGATGTATTTTGTAATGCTAAAAGATGCTTTTAAGTCAATCAAAAATATGCTATATTTATACAGTATTTTTTTTTTCTGGAAATAGAGCCTCGCTCTCTCACAAAGGCTGGAGTGCAGTGGCATGATCTTGGCTCACTGCAACCTCTGCCTGCCAAGTTCAAGCAGTTCTCCTGCCTCAGCCTCCCAAGTAGCTGGGATTACAGGCATGTACCACCACACCTGGCTAATTTTGTATTTTTGTTTTTAGTAGAAATGGGGTTTCTCCATGTTGGTCAGGCAGGTCTCAAACTCCAGCCTCAGGTGATCCACCCACCTCGGCTTCCCAAAGTGCTGGGATTATAGGAATGAGCCACCGTGCCCAGCTATATAGTATTTATAATATTCCACAACTTGGAAACTTTCCCCACAGTTTATAAAGGTTAAAGTACAAATAACTTTGAAAATATTAAAACAAATCACTCAACTTTCAGATTAATTTTTTTTTTTTTTTTTTAGACAGAGTCTTGCTCTGTCACCAGGCTGGAGTGCAATGGCACAATCTCGCCTGACTGCAACCTCTGCCTCCCGGGTTCATGAGATTCTCCTGCCTCAGCCTCCAGAGTAGCTGGGATTACAGGCATGCACCACCATGCCCAGCTAATTTTTGATTTTTAGTAGAGACGGGGTTTCACCATGTTGGCCAGGATGGTCTTGATCTCTTGACCTCATGATCTGCCCACCTCTGCCTCCCAAATTGCTGTGATTACAGGCGTGAGCCATTGGGTCCAGCCCAGAGTGATCTTTTAAACCTGCACGTTACTCCTCTGTTTAAACTCTTTCAATAGCCCTACTGCCCACAGGGTGAAGACCAATTGTCTTCAAGGAGCATGTAAGACAATGGTCTACCCACTTATCTTCCTTTACATTCCTCACATGAACCAATAGTTTTATATATGTCAAACCATAACTACTTGCAGGTCTTTAAATGTTTAATCTTAAGTACACTCCCTGCTTGTGTACTTCTTCTCTCTCCAATCTCACTTGTTCACCTGATGATCACCTATTTACTGTAAATCAGAAGAACGGTTTTAGTCTTTCTAAAAATTTCTGATGCTGGACATAATTTAGTAGCCTTTACTTGGTAGGTTCATGGTTTTATTATAATGATTTGTTTACAGGTTTGTAATATTCACGCAAATTAAAGAAATTTTGAGAGTCCTAAATAAACGAAGAGATACATCCAATTCATGGGTCAGAGGCTCGATATTGTAAGAGATCAATTGTCCCAACATTGCTGTATAGATTTAAGGTAATCTCAATAAAAACCCTGGTGGAAGCTGTCGTAGAAATTAACAAGCTGTTTGTAAAATTTGTATGAAAATCTGAAGGACTTAGATAAATAAGGCAAAGCTACTCTGAAAAAGGAGAACAAAGTTAGAAGGTAAAGACTATTGGATTTCAAATCACACAAGCTTACAATAAGTAGTACAGTGTACAATGGACGTAAATATAAATAAATTTGTCAATGATACGTAACAGAATCCAGTAATAGAGCCATACATATACAGACCACTGAATTTGACAAAGATGCAGAGGCGTTTATTTCGGTGAACAAATGATAGCCTTTTCGGAAAATGGAGCTGGAATAGTGGTACAGCCATATTAAAACAAAAAACACTACAATCCATATCTTGTACCATATTTTAAAAATTAATTCAAAATTGACTGCAGGCCTAAATATAAAACTTATTATAAAACTTCAAGAGAAAAACATTGGAGAAAATCTTAGTGACTTTGGGGTAGCCAAATTTCTCCTAGTCAAAATTACACTCCATAAAAGAACAAATTGATAAATTATCTTTATCAACATTATATACTTTTTAATAGTCACTGTTAAGAACATGAAAAGCCACAGACTGCAATAAAGCATTTGCAAAACATGCATCTTATAAATGATTTGTATGCAGAATATACATAAAACACTCTAGATTCAATCATAAGAAAGCAAACAACCCAAATAAAACTAAAATTGGGCAAAAAATTTGACCAGATGCTTTATTAAAGATGTATGGCTGGTGTAGCGAAGATAAAGTGGTGATGATTTTGTTACCGACCACAGGTTCTTAGACATCTAAGCAGTAGAAATTGACACAAAGCCAAGAAAAATTTTTCAGACAAGATTTTATTAGGGGCTTATGCTTGAGCACAAGAGAAATAACACAGGAATGGGAGTTCTCTGTCTGTCTCCCCAAGAGGAGCCACCCAAGATTTTCTATTTCGGGAAGGAAAGAGGAAAAATATGGAGGCATGATTAGTGAGGAGTTTCGGTGGCAGGTAGCACAGTTTAGAAAGGTACTTCTTCATACAGCACCTGATCAAGAAATGGTGGATAAGCCCTCCTTTGGCGGGGATTTTAGTATTATAACAAGGCAAGGAGTCAGTGTTGATCATTCTCCTGATTTATGTACATGCAGGTGAGAGGGTAAACTCTCTTGAGGAAGATTTGTGGTGGAATGCGGCTCCTCTTGTTTCTTCACATGGTCTGCAAGGTCTGGTGGGTGGCACGTGGATTAGTCCATTCTCAGATTGCTGTACAGAAAGACCTGATACTGCGTAATTTATAAAGAAAAGATGTTTAATTGGATCTGCAGGCTGTATTAGCGTGGTGCCAACATGACTCATATTCTGATCTTCTGGGGAAGACTCAGGGAGCTTTTTTTTTTAAGAGGGAGTCTCACTCTGTTACCCAGGCTGGAGTGCAGTGGCAGCAATCTCGGCTCACAGCAACCTCCGCCTCCCAGGTTCAAGCAATTCTCCTTCCTCAGCCTCCGAAGTCACTAGGATTATAGTCATGTGACACCACGCCCAGCTATTTGTTTTTTTTGTTGTTGTTGTTGTTGTTGTTTGTTTGTTTTTGTATTTTAAGTAGAGAAGGAGTTTCACCATATTGGCCAGGCTGGTCTGGAACTCCTGTCCTTGTGATCCGCCTGCCTCTGCCTCCCAAAGTGCTGGGATTACAGGCTTGAACCACCGCGCCCAGCCAGGGAGCTTTTATTCATGGTGTAAGATGAAGCAGTATCAGACACTTCACAGGGAAAAAGCAGAAGCAAGAGAGTGAGAGGGGAGGGGCTACACACATTTAAATGACCAGAACTCACTCACTGTCTCAAGGAAAATACCAAGAGGGATGGTGCTAAACCAAGGAGAATTCTGCCCCCAAGGCCCAATCACCTCCCACCAGGCCCCACCTCCAACAGTGGGGATCACAATTCAATATGAGATTTGGGTGGGAACTCACATTCAGCACATGTGAGGAAATAAGGAAACAAATGCATTAGTTGGGGTGGGGGCCTAGTCTCATCCCTGTTCTCTCTCAATTCTCAGGTGTATACATTTGTCAAAATATCGGCTTGTACACTTTAAATATGGGCAGTGTATTGGATGTCAATTATGCTTCAATAAAGTCATTAAAAGAAATAGGTAGCACCCAAAGAAAGCTTTCCAGAGTATTTTTTAAACGTGGGAGAGAGAAAAAATCATAATAAAATAATACTACTTTTATATTCCTGTGGCTGATGTATGGGCAAATACAGATTAAAAATAAGAATTATCATTCTACCAGGCAAGAGACTTCTCTCCCTTTTCCTTTTATTTCAAAATTTCTTTGTCTATCCTTTTCAAATGTATATAAATCTTTATAATGGCAAAATAAACCTCTGCCAGTTTCACAACTCAGGAATGTTTCCTCAAGTCCCTGTAAGCCTTTTTTTAAAAAAAAAAAAAAAAATTGTTTACCAGTTTATTGTAAAGGATATTACAAAGGATACATGTACGTAGGGCAAGGTATGGGGGAAGGCTGATCAACCCTCCTGGAAACTTCACCTGTTTAGCCATCCAGAAGCTTTGAATCCTGTTCTCTTGGGCCTTTTAGGAAGACTTCATTGGACAGGCATCTTTCTGAAAGGCAAACATAAAGAGAGATAAGTGACCCTATCTTCCAGTTAGTGTGGGAAGAAAAGAGCTTAACATCTGTGGGCATCTTGTTCCAATTTGCAATGACAAGTTTGTTACTCCACCTGATATAGCCACAGGGAGTCTCCCCAATTATCATGATAAAATTAAGATAAACTAATGTGACAAAAGATGTTGCCAAGTCCTCTTACTTGAGGGCGAACGATTGTCTGTCTTGAGTGCATGTATGAAATAAGTCTATCTGCTTGGAGCTATAAGGGGTGAAATTCCTTTCTGTCTTTTCAATGTGATGCGTAGCACATCCTGGTTTAATGCTTTTTAAATAATAAAACTGTTTTATTGCTCTGCTATCTTTGTTGAGAAGTGTTCTGGATTGGGGAAAGATTTTGTTTCTAGTTATATTTCCTTAACGGTGGATGCATTCATGCTTTTAAGTTTAAATTTTTGTTGTTGTTATTCTTTTGAGAGAGGGTCTTACTTTGTCACCCACGCTGGAGTGTCGTGGCCCGATCTCAGCTCACTGCACCCTGGACCTCCTGGGCTCAAGTGATCCTCCCACCTCGACCTCCTGAGTAGCTGAGACCACAGGCGTGTGCCTCTCTACCCAGCGAAAACTTTTTATTTTTGTAGCAACAGGGTTTCACCATGTTAGCCAGGCTGGTCTCAAACTCCCGAGCTTAAGCCATCCACCTGCCACAGCCTCCAAAAGTGCTGGGATTACAGGTGTGAGCCACAACACCCAGCATTAAATTTAAACTTTTAAGTTTAACGTTTAATGGAAATAAAAGCAAATCTAGTCATTTGAGGCTTTGTTTTTCCAAAGTCAAATTATAAAAAAAAGTATTGTATCATTTTCCCATAGAGCACAATTGCCAAAGAAGAATCAGGGCTGCTTAAAAAGGGTGGTGATAACCTGGAAAATGTACAAACATATCCCCTTCACCAGTTAGTTGAATTCCTTTTTAATCACTAGATTCATAGAACACTGGTATCTCATTTCAGCAGATTCACCACTAACATTTATTCTTGATATATAAATATTAATATTTAGTAAAAAGAAAATACTGTAGAGAAGTTGAGTTTATTTTCAGTGCATTTAATCTTTCGACTTCATTTTCTACAGAATAAATCCAATTCCGTATTGAACCAGGTATTTTGAATAATTATTATTAGAATGATTATTGTTAATGTTATACTTAGAACATTTTCTTGATTTATATAAACTCCAATGTGTCTAATGTACCTGATTTCAGTTCTAATTAAATTGTGCCTGAAAGTGAAAACATTGAGAAATCAATAAATCTAGATAATCTAAGTGTGAAAGGAAATGAATGTTTAACACAAGCAAAACCTCTCCTAAGTAAATTTCAATTTATTTTTAAAGCAACTGCAGAAATGAAGTGGAAGCCCATTGTTTATTGATTGATACATACAGATGCTCTTCCACTTGTCTTCTTATATACCCGTCATTAGGTTGAAAATATGATAAGTCAAAAATGCATTTAATACACATAACCTATGGAACCCATAACTTAGCCTAGCCTACCTTAAACATGGTCAGAACACTTACATTAACCTACAGCAAATTGATCGAACACAAACATATCTCATGTAATGTATTGGATATAGTACACTGTGGAGCACAGTAGTGGTTTTTCCCTTATAATCATGTGGCTTTCCGGGAGCTATGGCTCCCTAATGCACAGCATCTAGAGAGTATCAGACCTTATATCCTTATCCCAGGAAAAGATCAACATTCAAAATTCAAAGTATGGTTTCTACTGAATGTATATCACTTTTGAATCACCATGAAGTCAAGCCATTGTAAATAGGGAACACTTATATATACACACAAAATAATTTTTCTCCACTGACAATGATCATCCACCAGTTTTCTTGAGGTGATGTGTATCAAGTTTCTAGCTGGTTAAATTTCCTCCTAAGGTTAGAGCAAGGTTGAAAACATATTCTATGACGTAGAATCCGTAATAGCAGCCCTTTATAGATAAATATTGTAGTTAATATCTATGCCAAAACAATCAGATGAAAGAAGAAATATTCAGTCAAAAAGTACTAAATATATATAGCTCCTCAAATTTGAAGACATTTTAAGTTCCTTTAAACTTTTGAGAGTCGATGACTCTTACTAACAGAAGGACATAAGATTTAAAGCACAGAAAAAAATAAAATTATTTTCCATGGTGAAAGCTTTTGGCACAGTTATATTTATTTAATCATGAACTACCAATGGCTTTATTTTATCTTTTATTTTAAACTTTTAAGTTCAGTGGTATATGTGCATGTTCACTATTTGGTAAATTTTATATAATGGTGGTCTAGTGTACAAATTATTTTGTCACCCAGGTAATAAGCATGGTAACCAATAGGTAGTTCTCCAAACTTTACCCTCCTCCAACCCTCCACCCTCAAGTGGTCCCCCATGTCTGTTGCTCCCTTCTTTCTGTCCATGTGTACTCAGTGCTTAGCTTCCACTTACAAGTAAGAATATGAGGTATGTGGTTTTCTGCTCCTTCATTAGTTTGCTTAGAATAATGGCCTCCAGCTCCAACCATGTTGTTGCAAAATACATGATCTTATTCTTTTTTATGATTACACGGTATTCTATGGTGTATATACCACATATTTTATCCAGCCTACCCTTGATGGGCATTAAGGTTGATAGCATGTCTTTGCTATTGTGAATAGTGCTGCAGTGAACATATGTGTGCATGTGTCTGTGTGGTAAAACAACTTATATTTCTTTGGATATACACCCAATAATGAGATTGTTGGCTCAAATGGTATTTCCGTTTTAAGTTCTTTTAGAAACTACCCAACTGCTTTTCATAGTAGCTGACCTAGTTTACATTTCTACTACTAGTGTATAAACATTCTCTTTTCTCCACAACCTCACCAGCGTCTGTTATTTTTAGGCTTTTTAATAATGGCCATTCTGATTGGTGGGAGATGGTATCTCATTGCAGTTTTGATTTGCATTTATCTAATGATAGTGATGTTGAGTATTTTCTCATATGCTCTTTGGCTGCATGAATATCTTCTTTTGAAAGTGTCTGTTCATGTCCTTTGCCCACTTTTTAAGGGGGTTGTTTAAATTTTGCTATTAAATTTAAGTTCCTTATAGACTCTGGATATTAGACCTTTGTCAGATGCATAGTTTGAAAATATTTTCTTCCATTCTGTAGATTGTCTGTTTACTTTTTTGATAGTTTATTTTGTTGTGCAGAAGCTCTTTAGTTCTGTTAGGTCCTATTTGTCAATTTTTGTTTTTGTTGCAATTGCTTTTGGCGTCTTTGTTATGAAATCTTTGCCAAGTCCTGTGTCCAGAATAGTATTTCCTAGATTATCTTCCAGGGTTCTTGATGTCAGTCTTTGGTTTTAGGCTTTAATCTATCTTAATTTTTGTATATGGTGCAAGGAAGGGGTCCAGTTTCAATCTTTTGCATATGGGCAGCCAGTTATCCCAGCACCATTTATTGAACAGAGAATCCTTGCCCCATTGCTTGTTTTTTGTGGATTTTGTTAAAAATCAGATGGTTTTAGGTCTACAGCATTATTTCAGGGCTCTCTATTGTGTTCCATTGGTCTATCTGTCTGTTTCTGTACCAGTAGCATGATGTTTTCATTACTATAGCCTTGTAGAGCAGTTTGAAGTCAGATAATGTGCTGCCTCCAGTTTTTGCTTAGAATTGTCTTAGCTATCTCAGCTCTCTTTTTGGTTCCATCTGAATTTTAAAATAGTTTTTTCTAATTTCATGAAGAATGCCATTGGTGGTTTTATAGGGATAGCACTGAAGCAGTGCTATTTTGGGCAGTATAGACATTTTGATAATATTGGTTTTTCCTGTCTATAAGCTGGGAATGTCTTTCCATTTGTTTATGTCATCACTGACTTAACTGAACAATGTTATATAGTCATTGTAAAGGTCTTTCACCTCCTTGGTTAGCTGTATTCCTAGATTTTTTTTTTTTTTTTGGTGGTTATTGTGAATGAGATTGCATTCTTCATTTGGCTCTCATCTTGATATTGTTGGTACACAGATATGCTAGTGATTTTTATACATTTGTTTTGTATTCTGAAACTTTGCTGAAGTTGTATATCACATTAAGGTCTACCTTCATTTTAAATAAATTAGAATGAAAGTGAATTTTGAAAATCTATGCAATTATAATTGGATAAATGTAGGCAAAAATCGCATTTGAGCCTTTCTCTTTCCTTTGGGCACTATAATGTTATGTTTAACTGAATTCAATTTTGTAAGATACAGTTGGTTCTCATTTGTAGCTTACAAGGGTTGAGCAACAGTATAAACTATCTACATACTTGTTAATAGTTCATGCTACCCAACGAACCCAGATCAGAACTGATAATCTAGTTTTCATTACTTTTTATATTATTTAACTTCCACATTAAGTGATCTCTCATAGTTTTCACATACTCCTGACCATATTTTATGTGGGAAGCAGGGAATGTTCAAATAATAAAACTTCTATTCAACAAGTGTATTTTCTTCTCTTTTTCAGGATAAAATGAAAACATTGCTTTTAAGTGGTCCTTAAAATTTTCTTACTCAAAGTTATATCATTCATCAAGCCATGAAAAGACATGGAAGAACATGAAAAGCATATTATTAAGTGAAGACAGCCAGTTTGGAAAGTCTACATACCATATGATTCCAAATTTATGACATTCTGAAAAAGACAAAAACCATGCAGGCAGTAAAAGAACACACGGTTTCAGGGTGTGGGGAAAAGAGAGAGACAGACAAATCAGCAGGTTGATCACAGATGATTTTTAGGGAGGTAAAACTTTGAATTATATCAATTCAAACTATGAATTATTTACTTCCCTAATTATTATTCACAATAGTAAAGCTATGAATTGTTATAATAGAGACTGGGTTTGACCATATTGTGTCGGCTGGTCTCAAACTCCAGCTTATGTATTATTATTCATAGTTTTTTTATTGAGAATGCAAACTCATTCACAATAACCACAAAAAGAATAATATGTTACTATAAGGATGAATATGTGACATTATACATCTGTCAAAACTTATGGAATACACAACACAAAGTGAACCCTAATGTAAACTATGGACTTTGGGTGATAATAATGTATCAGTGTTGGTTCATGGATGGTAACAGATGTATCACTCTGGTGTAAGATGTGATGGTAGGGTAGGGAGGGATGTGTGGCACAGAGGGGACCAGCACATAGGAACTCGCTATTCTATTTGATCAGTTTTGCTGTAAATCTAAAACTGCTCTAAACAAATTACCTGTTAATTGGCTGAGTGTGGTGGCTGTAATCCCAGCACTTTGGGACATCGGGGCAGGTGAATCACGAGGTCAGGAGATTGAGACCAGCTACATAATATGGTGAAAGCCAGTCTCTATTAAAAATAGAAGAATTAGCCTGGCATGATGGTGGATTCCTGTAGTCCCAGCTACTCAAGAGGCTGAGGCAGGAGAATTGCTTGGACCCAGGAGGTGGAGGCTGCAGTGAGCTGAGATCATGCCACTGCACTTCAACCTGGGCAACAAAGCAAGACTCCATCTCCAAAAAAATAAAATAAAATCACCTGTTAATTAAAAAATAAAATAATGTCATTCCATCCTAACTTCCCTCACCAATTCTAAAGACACTTATTTAGTCATTCAATATTTACTGGTTATGTAACCTTGAGGAAGTTGCCTAACTTCTAGGAATCTCCGATTCCTCACCTGTAAAATGAAAAGGAAACTAATCATGACCTCACAGGAAGAATTTAATAAATACACTGAAAGCATTTTTAACAGTTCCCAGCAAGCGTTGGCTGCTGCTGTTTTAATTGTCTATCCAGCCATCTATCTGAGACAGACTGTTCCAGATACCTGGAATGATGGCCACAAGTGGTAATAATGGGTGGGAGGCTTATTGTCACTTTCTTCTTTGTACTATCTGTAAGGCTAAAATTTTTGTGAATTGTTAAAATGTTTATAAAAACACTAACTTTTATTTTAAACCTGTGTTCAAATGAGCTGGAATGGAGTTGGCTGAAAGGAAAGTCAAGAGAGGGGAAAGAAGAAAGAAGGTGAGAAAGAGAAAGAGAAAGTGTGAAGTCGGGGGAAGACATTGCAGGCTGCATGTTAGATTATGATAAAAAACAGAAGTCATGAAATGAAGCAAAAGAGCACCAGTCTACAAGAGTGAACATGGACTAGAACTTAGAATAAGAAGTTAGAAAGTCTTAGGTCAGAAGTTAATTTAGCTATTCAACAGCATTTATTTAGTACTTTTAAAATATGAATTAAAACGATGTATAAGGCCTAGACTCTGTAGCCAGCTAATACAAATACAAAAATAACTAACAACTAAAGAAAAGTAAACAGAAATCCATATAGGTGTTATACATTAAAACATATGGTGGATATAAAGAAGGAGACTCTCAATGGGGTTGCAATATTACCCAATTAGGTCAAGTCCCTGAGTTTAGAACCTGACCAGTATCTCATCTCTATTGCACAGATGGGACTTCACTATCTCTTGTAATCTTCACAACATGATTGGCATGAATAAGGTTTCCGGTGAGAATAGAATAGAGTGAAATGTATCAGGAAGCAGATCCTTTTCTTTAGAGTCTTCCATTCATCTCCAGTTCACTGCTAGGATTTTTTAAAATTTTTAATTGTTATGGGTACATAGTAGATGTATATGTCACTGCTAGGAATTTGATGCCTATCTTAAAAGAAGACTGGTTTGAACAAACATACACATTATATATCTTCCTTGAGTTTTCATCTTCAGTCTAGCTTAGTGGTTTCTGTATGTTATGATATGTATACTATAGGTTGAGTATCTTTATCCAAAATGCCTGTGACCATGTTTCAGATTTTGGATATTTTTGAATTTTTAAATATTTGTTTCTACATAATGAAATATCTTGGGAATAAGACTGAAGTCTAAACATGAAATTCATTTAGTTTTATATACATTTTAAACACATAGCCTGAAGGTAATTATATAAAATATTTTAATACTTTTTTCATAAAACAAAGCTTGTGTACACTATACCATCAGAAAGCAAAGGTGTCCCTATCTTAGCCACCTATGTGAACAATCTGTAGCATCAGGTCAGCACTCAAGTTTCATGTTTTAGAACATTTCTAATTTGGGGTTTGTATTACTATTTGGAGGTTTTATACATGTTTATATCATGTTTGTTGTAGTTCATGGACTATTTAAAATATTCTCAATAATTTTCAGTATGTGGGATTTTTCCCCACAGCCTAATTGCAGAGCATACCACCTAACCGAGATGTGAATAACTGTATTTACCAATTCCGTGGAACCAACCAATGAGGAATTCTCCTAGTGACTTAAGCCCAGTGTCTATGGCTTAGAACTATTAGACACCACTTAAGGTTCACTGGGAGCAGCAAATCTAAACAAAATTCCCTCCCTAGCCTTGGTGTGAAGTAAGTTAGGTCTGAGATTAAGATTTCTGTGTTAAGCAGGCTCTGAAATCACCTATATAGCAATAATTACATCACTCAATGTTAGCAATTGAATGATTGTTAACAGCAGTAAGTTGTAAAGATTTGGTTAAGTAGAGGTTTACTACAACAATGAATGTTCTGTGACTCAGTTCTCATATTTGCAAAATAAAGAACACACCATCTTCTTTATATTCTGGCAGTAGAGAAGTTCAGTAGTATATATGAACCTTCTCTTTAATGGCATTCTTAGCTTTATTCCATGGAAATGTGGGTTTCAATCAACCTACATTTCCATGTTTGTTGTAATAACTTAAGAAAATACAAAGAAAGAAGTTACAAAATTGTTCAACAAATAGGTGGAAATAGCTCAAAAGTATTATAAGAGGAGTTGTGAAGAGAAATTGTATTGAGAAAATTATAACCAGGAAATAATGGCAGTCAATCACATCAGTGATAATTAGCCCTTGTTTCTGAAAGCTGTGGATGACTCTAAAAGGCACAGAAGGAAATCTTCATGGTCATGAAAGGTTTGGTAAAAAGGAACAATGGCTACAAGCTCAAGCGATTATAATTCGTTACCTACACAAACAGAGAGAACCAGCCACCTTGACCAAAGGAACATCTGGCACACATAGAGGTGGGCTAATTTAACTCTGTTTCAACCTGAGGTCAGCAGAGGCAGCAATTACTTGGCTTAACTTACAGTAACAAAAGCAGACAAATGAAAAGAAAGCATGAATGACCTGACAGTACAGGTGAGGCTTATGGGAACAGTTGTTGAGAGGGTGTATAAAACTCTAAGCTCTTTTGCACAATCATACTTTCTCTCATTTCAGTTTGTTTCAAATGTGGTTCTGCCTAAAGGAAACAAGAATCTTCTAGAACTCTGATTCTTTTATGACATTTATTACACAAGTCAATACAGTTTAATAAGCTTTCAATGTATGCTTGAGATGAACACAAAGAAAACTATTTAAGTCTATCCAACATTTATTAAAATGTTTGCTTTTATCACAGTTTTGACATAAAGCAGCTTCCTTTTCTGAGTTCAAAGATTTTGAAGCACTTCAAACTATGACTTTTCTGAAAATAATGTTCAAAATTCTAAATGCAAAGAAAAGAGTGTAATTAATGTGCTTCATTGCAGATCAAAACCAGTGCAATGCCAAACAAGAAAATTATTTATGATACACAACAGATCTAAAGGTCATGTGTCATCTTCAGGAAGCTATGATAAAATGCCTGACAACTTATTATTTGGAGGAAACATGATGTTTCCCTCACATAACCCTGAAACCCTGACATATTTCTCTCTGCTATTTCAATGTGACTTGAACATGTTTCTTTTCTCCTAAACAGGTCATGTACATCCATAGATATTATGCTTTGGATAAAAATTGTATCCTAATATTTGCCTTTTTTAGACATAATTGTAAAAGAGCTGGCATATTTTAATGGCTTTTGCTTCACCACTTTTATACTATAATGTTTAATATAGAATAAAAATGTTCTGAGAAAAAATATCTGTAACTGATTTGTGAGTATTCACTACATAAAATGAAAAAGCTCTAATGTGATTCTAACCCTTGACAATGTATTTATATTTATAAATATATATTTAAAATATATATATATTATACATTATAAGATTATTTGTAACATATTATATGAAATATACATTATATATGTGTCATATGTAATACATGTAAGACATATATGTATTATATTATGTGTAATTGTATATGTAAACATTTGTTATATTAAATATTAACATTATAAAATATTATTTTAAATAATATTTTAATTATTGCTGCCTTTCTTTCCGTGTACCTACCACATGCCCATTTTTGTTACATTTTTGAGAAATAATTATATTTGCCAAATGTAAAAGGCTTTATGGTGTTTTCTGAATTCTATGTTTAATTTAAAACTCAACCCATAAGATGATGTCAAGGAGAGTATAAAATATACTGTTTCCAATAGAAAATATCTTTCTATTATGGTACCTATTAAAGGTTTTTCCAACTTCAGTTACAACATGGTAGGCAAACTCTACATAAGTAAGAATGTGAGATAAAAAATTAAACAAACCTATTAGTTCTAAATGTATAGAACAATACCTTGTCTGTCTCCTTTTTCATACCTTCTATTCAAACTTAGCTGCTATCATAGCACTATGTGTTATTTTTATTACTAGGTTTATAATAGTAAGCTGGTTTTGAATGTGAAAATATGCAGTAATCTTATATTGTAATATATATGGAGAGAGAAATTAGGAATTATTATTCCATTTTACATTTCTTATTTCCAATGTCTTGAAAATATTTGGTACTATTATAAAATTGTAACTCAAGCTGTCATCATATAGTGATTAAAGGTGCATTTAAAGCTCTCTCTCTGAACAGAGAGGCTAAACTAGAATAAATGAGGAAATCCTCCTTTTAAAGAATATTTATGTAACTCCAAACATATAGAGTGGACCTTTCTTCTTTTTCATTAAATAAACAATCTTCCTGGGAAAGCCACATGTCTTAGAGATTGCAGAAATAGTACCTTCTCTCTGTGGAGCTCTGAAGACAACAGGAAAAGAAAACAAATGAGAAGTAAGCATTAACTTCTGGCAGGAAAATTGTGCATCCGGATTTGAAACTGCATGAAGGACAAAGAAAGATCACAAGAAGATAGTAACAGAGAACTATTTTAGCTGAGAACAATGGATTATTTTACATTTTAAACAATCTCCAGAGAAAGGACCCAACATTCCAAATACCAAACATATTTTGTTTAAAGGAGATTAACTTAAAAAAAAAAATCAAACAGATACACTTCCAAAGGGTAGATAACATTAAACTTTCATTACTGTCATCATATAAAAAATAGATAAATTGGCTAATTCAAAGAATTATTCATTGAATAAGTCTTAATGTGCATATTATAGGCAATATAACATTTATAAGTTTACTTTCTCTCGCATTTTAGAGGAGTACACATACATGTACTATTCTAATATCTTACATTAGATCTATTCCTCAATATATGTTTCATTCCCTTTGACATATACTGAATACCACGAATGTGTGACATTCAAAATATGTAACTATTGGTATGGCATGGACACCAAGAAATCAGAACACCAACCATAAACATATATAAACTTACCTGTGTGAAGTGAATCATTTTCAGAATCAAAGGAAAAAAGAATTCCTATAAGCTGCTTAAGGTAGATTAGTTTTTGAATGAATAATTAGAGATCCAGAAATATCCTTGGGTTTTGATATTGTATACGCTACCAGATTTCACAGGGTTAGGAGTAAAATTCAAAAATTGAGTAAAAAGGAATTCCCAAAAAGTACAACACAGAGAAAGAAGTAAGATAACAGGGTACCTGAAAAAAATACTTAAAACTTTTTTGTAACCATAAATGCCATAGGAACGTTCAATTTTATGGTGCATAGACACAGAATTTTACGTTCAACTCTGGGACAATGTTTAATTCCATATATGTCCAGAGAAAAATGACAAAGATTGTAAAGAGACTTGAACCATGTGATGAACAAACTATACATATCCGTAATGAAAACAAGACACGTTGGGCAAAATACTCTGGTTGCTTTGAAATATTTGAAGGAATCACATGAGAAAGACAGACGGGAGTTTTTCCTGGGATGGAGTCATCCCAGGGGATAGAATTAAAACAATAGGGCATTTCCTATTTAGTGAATACTTTGCTGCTCCACATAACAACTTTATAGCAGTTCAAGTTATTCAATAAAAGAATAGGTTCCCTAGTGTTGACAGCGAAATTTAAATTACTGAAGATGCTCAAGGAAACCTGGTTAGCAATAATGAGGGTCGCCCCCCACAAAGGATTCAAACACTTGATGAAACTTACAAGATGATCGAATTAGGATGGTGATGGTTTATTGCACTAAAATTCCTCACTGCACTAAGACTATTTGATTAAATAGAAGTAGAGTCCATTTATAGCTCAGTTTAGCTCAACTTATTCAGAGGAGTAAGCTGTAAGCAGCCTTGACACTGCACCTGGTTGACTGGCCTGCCATCAACCCCTCCTAAAGCATGTCTCCTAATGAAACCTCTTGCAATATGCAGCGCTGCATCTGAGAAACCAGCAGGGCCTGTTAGTTCTTTTCTCTGCAATCCTGTTTAGCTTGTAGCTCCACCCATGAAACCATTTTCTGAGCATCCTGCAGAGTCTGTTTAGGTTATTGCTAAACAAGAAACAAGGACACTATAATGAAGTAACAAACAGGAGTTTCGTGACAGTTTTTCCATACTCAAAAATAGGTTATTATAAGAAACTTACTTATAAATCCCTCAGAATCATTTTGACAGGATCCAGAAAAAGGACAGGATGTGATTTTAGATTTGGATCGTGACACTCTGAGGCCATTAGTTTATACACTCTGCTTGGGGGATCTCCAGAGGCCACATTTGGTGGTATATTGGAAGTTTCTTAGCCATTATATTCATTTTATTCTTCCTCATTATTGAAAGTATGTACTGGTGTACATCTATGCTCATCTACATGTTTCAGAAGCCATTCCTTTGTGCCTGGTTATCTTGGTCCCAGGGCACAGTAAAGAGGAACTTGAATTGAATGATGAAATTAGAATAGTAAGATCAGATCTACGGTAAACATTGTAGACATAACCTACAATAACAAAAGTTCTTTGAAGTCCTCCATAGTTTTTAAGAGGGTAAAAGAGTTGTGAAAGCAGAAATATGAGATTTGCTACTTTTAAAATCTTATTTTATTTTTTTGAGAAGCAGTCTCACTCTATCACCCAGGCACAGTGTCAAAAATCTCAGTTCACTGCAACTTCTACCTCCTGGGATCAAGCAATCCTCCAACCTCAACCTCCTGAGTAGCTGGGACTACAGGCATGCACCACCATGCCTGGCTAATTTTTTGTATTTTTGATAGAGACAAAGTTTCACCAGGTTGGCCAGGCTGGTCTCGAACTCCTGGCCTCAAGTGATCTGCCTGCCTCAGCCTCCCAAAGTGTTGAGAATATAGGCGTGAGCCTCCGTGCCCAGCCCAGAAAACATATCTATACAATCTCTCTCCACAGCAATGGATAGCTGGTTTCTGGCATACATTTTAAATGACTCAAATTATATTCTTTTGTCTATTCCCTGTGCAAGAATGTCTCCTTGTACTAGTCCTAAGTGCTTGTTGGTACTTAGCCAAGGAGGTTACATATTTTATTAGATCTGCTATTTCCTTGTCTAATACAAGATTATTAGCAAGAAAGGGCTGTTCACAAAGAATCTCATAGGGGCTGAGCCCTATTTTCTGAGTAGAGTTTCCAGCCCTTAAGAATGCTATAGGTAGTAGAGAAGGCCACGGGAGGTGGGTTTCCTGTGCCAGTTTCTTTAGGTGTCTCTTAAGAATTTCATACATCTTTCCCGCTTTCCCTGAGGACTGAGGCCTCCAAGCACAGTGGAGATGATACTGTATTCCTAACGCCCTGGAAATTCCTTGGGTCACTGCAGCTTTGAAGGCAGGGCTGTTATCGCTTGAAGACAGCAAGGAAGTTTGAATCTAGGGATTATTCTATTAATCAGGGCTTTTATTACCCCTTGGGCTTTCTCTGTTCTACAGGGGAAAGCCTCAATGCAGTTTGTGTAGGTGTCCCCACATACTAGCAGATATTGATTTCCTCCAGACTTAGGCATATGCGTCATGTCCATTTGCAAGTCCTCACCTGGGTAATGACCGGTTCGCTGCTTCCCAGGAGATACTTTGTGATGTGACAAAGGATTATTTTTCTGGCACATTTCACATCCTTTGACAATTTGTTGGACAGCCTTGAAGAGATCACCTTCCGTAAATATAGATTTGGCCATTCAATGTGTATTATCTATACCCATATGGAAGGTTTGATGTAGGATTTTAAGTACTTCCCACCAGCTGGCAGCAGGTAGGAGCACTTTTCCCTCCTCAGTAGCTAGCCACTCTGAAGAAAGAAGATTATGTCCCTGGGGATTGCCCACTCTACCTCCTCTGATGAGTATTGAGGTCTAGCTCCCTGGAGAGGTTTTCTCATATTAAAGATCCTCCTGTAAATTCTTGTCTAGCTGCCCTTTTTGCCTCTAGGTCAGCTCGACGACTGCCCTCCACTTCTTTCTCATCTCCTTTCTGATGACCCCGGCAGTGTAAGGCTACTACCTCTTTGGACGGCTTGTAATAAGTCTAAAATTTCCTTATGATATTTCATGGGACTTCCTGCTGAAGTTAGGAACTCTCTTTCCTTCCATATGTCAGCACGAGCATGCAGAACCAGGTAAGCATATTTGGAATCTTTGTAAATGTTTATTCTCTTTCCTTTTCCTAATTTTAGAGCTTGAGCAAGGGCTACCAGTTTTGCCAGATGGGCACTAGTTCCAGGAGGAAGGGAATTACTTTCAAGCACTGTTTGATCACTGACTGCTGTATATCCTGTTTTTCAAACTCCATTTTCCATAAATAAACTTCCATCAGTGTATTGGTTAAGGTCAGGATTGGCTAGAGGAGTTTCTAAGAGAGCCTCTTGAGCTGCATAGTTCTGGGTTATAACCTGCTGACAGTTCTCTGTTTTCCCCTTACTCAGGAAGATACGTAGCTAGATTGAGGGCTGCACATGTGCACAGCTGAAGTTCAGGCCCTTCAAGCGTTAAGGCCTGATATTTGAGTAAGTGGTTGTCAGGCAGCCATAAGCCTCCTTTAGAGGCCAGAATTCCAGCTACATCATGTGAAGTCCATACAGTTAGATCTTTCCATTGCACTATTTTAACAGCTCCTGAGACCAGTATAGCCACTGTGGTTATGACTCACAAGCAGTGTGGCCAGCCTTTTGCTACTGTATTAATTTCCTTACTTAGGTATGCCAATGGTTGTGGCATGGTCCCCCAAGTCTGGGTGAGAACCCCCAGTGCTACTCATGACTTTTCGTAACATATAGGGAGAAGTCATTCCCTGTAGGAAGGCTTGAAGCTGGAGCCTGCAGTAGTGCCTGCTTGAGGGTCTGAAAGTCTGCCTGCCTCAGCTATAGGGTCCCATTGTAGTAGATGGGTGTTTGCTTTTTGGGTTTCCTTAATTACAGCGTATAGGTGTTTGGCTATTTCACCATATCTGGGAATCCACAATTGGCAGAATCCAATTATTCCTAAGAATCCCCGCAACCGTTTTAAGGTTTTTGGATGTGGGAAGGCCAATATGGGTTGGAGACATTCTCTATCAAAGGCCCAAGTGCCCTTAGACAAGACAAGCCCTAGGTATTTTACCTGTTGCCTACTAAATTGGGCTTTTGCTTTGGAAACCTTATATCCACAGGTGGCAAGAAAGTTTAGGAGGTCCTGTGTGGCCCGCTGACACTGGGTTTCTGAGTTAGCAGTTAAAAATAAGTCATCATTTGTTGAAGAACCAGGGTAACTGGATGTGAAAAATGACTAAGGTCCTGAGCTAGAACCTAGCCAAACAGGTGGGGGCTATCTCAAAAGCCCTGGGGTAACACTGTCCAGGTGAGCTGAGAATTCTGGTCTAAAGGGTCTTCAAAAGCAAATAGAAACTGGGAGTCAGGATGTAATGGAACACAGAAAAAGGCATCCTTATGGTCCAGGACTGGAAACCATTGTGCCTCTCCTGGTATTTGAGAGAGTGAGGTGTCTGAGTTGAGTACAGCTGGGCATAAAGGGATCACAGCTTCATTGATAAACCTGAGATCTTGCACCAGCCTCTGTTGTCCATTAGGTTTTTGTACTCCTAAAATTGGAGTATTACAAGGGCTGTTACAGGACTTCACTAGACATTGAGCTTTTAACTTCTTTACAGTATTCTGTAGTCCCGTTTTTGCTTCCTGTCTCGAGGGTTACTGTCTTTGGTAAGAAAAAGAGGTGGGATCCTTTAGCCTTATTCAAATTGGGCATGCATTCTTTGCCCATCCAAATTGTCTGTCCATTGCCCAAACCTTGGGATTAATCCCTTCTTTAAATAATGGGCAAGAAAGGATTTCCTCCCTGATGATGTTCATATAGACAATGGCTCCTGCACTGGCTAACAGGTCCCACCCTAGTAAGGGAGTTGGACTTCCTGGCATGATGAGGAAGGCATAGGAGAAGAGTATATCACCCCAGTTACAGCTTAGGGGTTGGGAGAAAATATGGGGAAACTGCTTGTCCTAGGACTCCTCCAACAGTTACAGACTTGGAGGACAACCATACAGGACAGGAGAGCAAAACTGAAAAGGCCGAGCCAGTGTCTAGGAGATCAACTTCCTAGCCCTCTATGGCTATCTTTACCCAGGGCTCGGTGTGGATGATGGCTTGTGCTGGTGCTTGCCCCAGGTTAGTGCATCTGCTCTGCTCCTCACAGGCAGTGTGGGCGCCTGTACCTTTAAATCCCTGCAGCCGTGCTATTGAAAAGCTGGGCCTCAAATGCAATGCCCCACCTGCTCAGTTCATGCCCATGATGCGCAGCCAGCTAGCAAGCAGGCCGGCTTTCCGGGTCACTGGTCACCCTGAGGGAGTGTGCTCCTGTGCTGTGACTGGCACAGCTGACCCTGGAGGGGGCTTGCCGGGGTGTCTTCCTGTGCCACCGCCCCCCCGACCTTCACCACCAGTGATTGTGGCTTTTACAGCCTGAGCCTGCACTGCCCAGTTTCTGCAGGCAGCATCTGCCCAGCGTTTCTCCTTAATGAATTTAAAAGAAGTGAATAGGAGAGATTAGCAAGACAGAGGGGTCCAATACAGTCACCATTCTGAAGTAACACAGTCACTCATGATGTTTCTCCTGGCTGGCTCACCAAAGATGTCACTGGGTGGTGGGACAGGACAGGGTTCAACTCCCTCCCTGATTGGATGTGCCCAAGGTTCTTGGGCTTCCTTTGCCCCAAGAATGAGAAAGAGGCCCTGGAGGTGCAGTGAGCTTACTGGTCAAGTAAATATTGAACCCAAACAGTTTAGCAGAGCGCGATTTATTAGAGAAAGAAAAAGAGAGAGAAGTAGAGAGACCTCCCACACTGCCATGGGAGGGGAATCCAGAGGGGTTATTGGCACAGGTAGAGATAGAGATACAGCTTCCCCATTACCATGGGAGGAGATCTGGAGAAGGAGTCTACACAGGTAAGGGGCAGGGGAATTTTAACCTGGGAGTTATTCTCACCCATTCATGTTCTTGTTTAATGAGAGGACTTCTTTTAAACTTCCTCTGGAGTGACTGGTCTTCAACTTTGATATCAGATTGGCTGTCTGATCTGCAACAGAGCCCCTTCCTCCCAGAGCTTTCTGTGGGCTTTTTAAACAAAGGAGCACAGCTGGAATTTTACCTAGCAGGCATGTGGGAAAGTCAAAGAACTCTAGGTTCTTGGATGAGGAGGTAGACAGAGGCATGGTGCTGGGAAGCTCTTGCCTTTGAAACCACGCCCCTTGTGGACTCGGTTTTCCTTCACACAGTCCCTCATAACCACCAGAACTGTGAGACAGTAAGATTCAGCTGTTTCAAGCTGCCCAATTTATGGTGCTTTATTAGTGTGGCCCTGCCAAACTAACACAATAGGCTAATATTATTAATCCCTCTCACAGCTTAGGGCCAACATCAGGATTTCCCTCATTTTATCAGCTTACCAGCATCAGAATAAGGGAAGAAATTCATTCAATTTTTTTTATTTTCTTGTTTCTATCTTTCTGTGGTTGATTGAGCTCTAGAAACGTGTTATTAATGGGAGGTGCACAGATTAGAAGCTCCCATGTCTGAGTTAGACAAAGGGAAAATTTTGCTGTTACCTTGGGTATGTTTGTACCTTTAAAAGATATCATGTACTCCAAGGTGAATTAATTACAGTATCTTGGAGTACATGATATCTTTTAAAGGTTCAAAGATACTCAAGGTAACAGCAAAATTTTCCCTTTGCTTTCCATGCATTCAAGACACAAGATATTTTGTACTATTTCTAATGAGAGACGGAAACAAGTGATTTTTATGTCCACCAAAAGGCATGATATAAAAAGTATATAAATTAATTCTTGGAATTTACAAAATAAAACTAAATGGCAAAACAAGAATAAATTTTTTAAAAAATTGTATACAGAACCCTTTAATTTTGTTTTCTTTTCATTTGTGGACAGTTTTTACTGATTGCATAAGACATCAGTTTGGGTGCAATCCACCTGACAAAACTATGAAACTAAAAATATTAGCTGATTTACAAAATAGCGAAATCTTTATTTGCAAAACATTTAAAAAGCAAAGGAATTGAAGGTGGGAGAAAAAACAAGTAATGCCACCTAATGTGTAACCTTTGCTCCCAATTCAATGATTTACATTTGTAATCACAAGGTACCACATCATACATTACACTGGAGGGCATAATCCAGCTACAAAGTTAGCTTTGTATAGTTATTAACTTCCTTTATCTACAGTTTAAAAATATTTACTTCTGATTTAACTTGTTTATAATTAAAGGTCAACTGAATTTTATTTGTTTAAGGAGTGTTCTTCAATGGTTTACCGGGAAACTCAGAAAATAGGGAACAGGGAAGCTGGGGACTCACAGAACAGAGACATGAAAATGGCACAGAAACTAAGTTTTCAGTGCACCCATACAAGTAGCTGACATAGAATGGAGGCTCAATGAATATTCGTCAAATAAATAAAATCAGTCTACTGGAAAAAAAACAAACATGCACACACACACTACATTTCCTACCACTGGTTATAACTCAGTGTTTCCATCAAATGAGAGAACCCCATAACAGCTATGCTTTCGATTCAGAATAGCACCTAATTACACCTGAATGTTACCAACTGAAAGGCCCAAACTGTCTCTACAGTTGCTTAGATCATCCCAAGATCTTCGCAGTTCGCAAGGCCATCTGCGTAAAAACGTATTTTTAAAAAGGGTTCATAACAACTGCCAGCATATTGTTTCTTACAGCAGCAATCATGGAAAAATATCCAGTCTTCTATATTTAGGAAATTTCTTGCTGATGAGATTTAGCAATGGGTACATTGATTTCATCTCAAGGTAATTAGTGTCACTTTTTCTATCCCTAAATCTTAGACAAAAAGAAATTTATCCACTGGCTAAATAGTTTTTCAAGAGAGTGATTAATGAAGAAATTTGCAAAACACCTGGCCAGTATTCCTCAAAACTGTCAAAAACATAAAAAATCAAGGAAAGTCTTACCTGTTGTCATAGCTGAGGGGAGTCTAAATGTGACAACTAAATGTATTACCTTAAATGGGATCTTAGAACAGAAAAAGGGTATTAAGTAAAAACTAAGGAAATCTGAATAACATATGAACTTGATTAATAATCAGTGGATGGATACTGGTCCATTAATTATAATAAATATGTCATACTAATTATAACAATTGAGATGTTAATAGCAGGGGAACTGGTTACCAGGTAAGTGGAAACTCTGCTATCAAAACCTGTCTGTAAATCTAACACTATTTTTAGAAATAAAATCTATTTTTAAAATTGTTCGGCTGTTTATATACATATAAAACACTTAGCAAATTATGCATCTGTAATCTTACTTATATGAAGTTTCATGAATGCCACATACATGGGCATACACACACATATACACACAAACAAAAGCACACGCACCCCCATACACACAGGGCTGCTGAGATGCTTGGGTTAAAGCATGTATACTTGTTTCCTGGTAGATGAGATAGGTTACTTTTAAACCAAGACTTTTTTAGTCAGCAAATGAGTGGCCTGTCATTTCCCTTACACATACAGTTCATTGAGGCTAGAAACACTGTTTGTTTTGTAATCTCAAAAATAGCTGCTACAAGGACTTATTCTGTCTATCTGTGCTTTATGAAGCTAATATTTCCCATCTAAGAGATATCAGAAAATGCCCTCAGGTCTGGGATGAAATATAATAAGACTCTTGCTATAGGCATATCAATGGGAATTAAGGTCATCACAAGTCTTCCTCAATAGTGCAGTTTAGAAAATTTGTTTCATGCTTTTTGCATGAAATTGTTTTACAGGTGTTCAATCCATGTGTTTTAGACATAATTAAAGAGAAAAACATGTGTTTTTCCCAAAGTAGGCCAATATAATTTTATAGTATCATTCATCCTAAAACATTGTTGTAAATTTTTTTTTCATGTATATTTAAGGTTTAAAAAAACAATATTAAAGCAAGGCTTCTCATGATTAGTGTATACACTGTGGAATAGCAGATGTTACAGTGTACCCTCAGGACAAAAGAGGCTGCCAAATTTGAACACATCAGTTTTAACAACCCTGAAACTCATTTTTGCCAAATGTTTTAAGTACAGGAAATAACTTGAGCCATGCTGTATTTTCTTTTTTATTTAAAACATGACTAAAGGTTGAGTCTTTCAGAATATCTGAGGCAAATAGCCAATTAAAGCTATTCATGATTTGCAAACTACTTTGTGAGATGATTATACACCATAACCCAATTTGAGTTACCTAAAGTAAGAGGTTGATGATAAGATCCCTGATATTTTCAGAATTATTTGCAATGATCCATACTATTGGTCTAAATTAAAAGGCAGAAATAAGGAATTACAAACATAAATGTTTGGCAACATCTGAATATTTTTTTAAAAAGAAATAAATGTGCTCTAAAAATATCTCAATGTGATGTTGAGTTTTACATATTTCATTTCTGCATTATGTACTTATGCTTTTATCCAACAAATATTGAGTGTTTTCATCCAATTCACATTCATAATTACAGATGACACCCACAATATACTTGGGAGGACAGAAATGTAAAAAACAAAACTTCCAATTACCTATGATCATTTTAATGTACAAATTGTGTCAGAATAAAAATTTACTTAAAGGAAAAATCTGGCAATATTTGTGGAGAAGTATTGTGTATATATATGTATATATTTATGTTTAAATAGCAATCTTTAAACCATTTTGGCAGCTTATTCTGACATAGAACTTAAAGTCATATGGTTAGGTTCAGTGTGTAACAGCAGATGACTTTCTTTTATAGCCTCTAACAACACCCTTAATTCCACCCATATTGGTCACAAACTAGTCATCACCAACAGAAAAACAAGTCAAAGTACAAGCATACTGGTTCAATAACATTACTATTTGAATACACAGTGAAAGATTTTTACATTGTGTTCACTTAACTCTATTTGTCATGTGCCCACAAGGTATAGTCAATATCTTAGCTAAAAACTGCAATTACTTTTGCACCAATCTAATAATACTAGAACATCAAGAAATACTAAAAGAGCTATATTTATGAAATACATTTAGTGTAAATGGCTCCTGGAAATGCCAAAATACAGAAACTGGAGATGGATGACTCCTCTATTCTGGTAAAACCATATCTATCTCTCAGAATCCAGCTTAGAAATCATTTCCTCTGCGACGGTTAACCAAAACACTGCCCATTTGCCCCCATATAGTTTCCTACTATCTCTATATTTTTTTATTAAGACTCTTAGACATATTTCACTGTATTGTCATTAATTTATTTACATATCTACACATTGTAATTTATTTATTTACATATCTGCTAGCCCTATTAGGTCACAGACTCATTAAAGGGGTGAATTCTTATTTATCCAGCTTCTAGCTCACTGCTCTGTACATTTTAAGCATTCATTAAGTGTTGATATATATGATTAAGTGAAAGAAACCAGTCAAAAAAGCTATATAATATACAACTGTTCTGCAGTGAACAAGTCTATGCAGACCTACATCCAAGGGCCAAGGAAGCTGAGATGTCGAAGAAATAGGCCAATAAACCCAGTTTCTCAGAAAGAAACATTTAATCGGGACTCAAGAACAGAAGCCATGTCTCAAGCAGCCACAAGATGAAATGGCGGATCACCACACTTCCCAGGGCTTAATAATATGCCACAGGGAAAGGGTATGTATGTTACAGACGGGATGTGCCTGACAATTGCCTAAGGGCAAGATTTATGGTATATGTGACAACATCAAGTTTGTTTTGACCTAAGAGAGCATTTACAGTAAGTGCATACTCTTACAAAAGGAACAGTAGGTAAAATATAAATCTTATAGGCATTCCAGAACTGGGGTTATTCAGAAGTCAACACGGTGGATTAGCATCCAAGATGGAGTTGTTTTAGTCTCCACAATGACAGTCCGGAAAAGGCTAAAGTATAGGTAGAAAAAAAAATCGGTGATTGTTAGGGTTTGGGCAAAGGGAGGTCCCTCTTACCCTTCTACAACACTTGGAAATTATGGGAGCTACAATTCAAGATGAGATTTGGGTGAAGACACAGCCAAACCATATCAAGCAGTGAGACTATTTTGTATGATACCATAATGGTAGATATGTGACATTATACATTTATCAAAACTCATAGAAGGTGCAACACAATGAATGGGTTCTAGTGTAAACTATAACCTTGAGTTAATAATAATGGACCAATATTGGATCATCAAGTGTAAAGAATGTGACATACTGGTGAAAGATAATAATAAGAACAGAGACAGAGAGAGTAGAAGAGGGGGAGGGCCATAAGAATTCTTTGTACTGTCTGCTCAATTTTTCCATAAAACTAAAACTGCTCTAAAAACCTATTAATTTCAAAAATATATTGAAAAATAAATGATGTTTAAGGACTGTGATTCTGTTTCAAGTTACTGAGCAATGTTAAATTCTTTCATAAACTTTGCAACTTCCATTAGAGTACTAAAAAAAATTCTGAACATCAGCTTGTTGAGATTAATTTGGTAAAGCTGTAGTTGGAATTCTTAGATTCTTTACATTTTTGACACACTGCCAATATCATTACTTGGCAAAACAAGAATCTCCCTAGGGTATCTTCCCTACTTTCAAACATCATTTTCTGGTTATCTGCATCCATACCCCTTCTCTGCTAATGTTTAAAGTGTATGCATACAAAGAAAGGGTTTCCTATTTATTCATACTACTGGGATTCATTTGAGGATTGTATGTAACCTTTACCACATGCATTTATTATATTAATAGATTGTGCTCAAGTCATATATTTTTTGACTCATGCATACCATCTAGTCTATGTCCTTAATCAAGGTAAAACTTTAAAATATTGCCCCAATATATAATTTCAGCCACTCTGTACTCAACACTATTAAACACAAAAATTCTGAAATTACATTAGTCAAAATTAAAATTTATCTTGAATATCTCACTCAAGAAATTTTTCTTGTTACACACTAACTTCCAAGAAATAGGAGCTTGGAATATACCAAAAACTATCACATACTTCCTATCATTAAGGAGTTTATACTTTTTTTAAGTGAAAGGGACAAATGAACAGACAATTACCATACAGCACTATTATTTCTAAAATAATGGGTACGTTTTAGGCTATATTTTAGTAGATACTGCCCATAAAACTATTGTTTTTATTGTCAGTCCAAAGATGCTGCAGAGTCAGAACAGACTCAATAAGAAGAATCATTAAGAAGAAAAAGAAAAGATGAAGGAAGAGTGAGACTATTACCATGGTCTCTGACTTCAGAAAGTGGGAAGATAGTGCCACAATCCACAGAGATATGGAACACAGAAGCAAGACCCGATTCTATGGGCAGTTCGTGATGAGTAGTTAGAGGCAAAAAGGGCGGAGTGATAAATATATATGAAATTTCAAGTACAAGAACAGATAAAATGGAGAATAAATATACTTATTGAGAAAGTCTACATGATGTAGACTGTGAACATAAGAGAATCTGTGTCAAAGCCCTAAAAGGAATTGACAGATGTCAACACCAATAGTTTAACAGAAGAGGACCTTGCAAAGAACCCTAAAAAGACTAAAAATTGGAAGGCAAGAAACAGAGTGCAGAGGCATGAAATTTAAGGCAGGAAAATGGTTCAATACGTAGGAGATAAAGAGAATGAAATGTTAAAAAGAAGTAGAAATTGCAAAGATCACAATGCGTACGTGTATGCTTGGACATTGCATGATGAATATTGCTATTTTCTTAAGAGAAAAGCTAAGGCGGTACCGTTTCCTTCCCCTCCCTTCAGTGCCTATCATCCATCATCCATTGATATTCATCATCCATTTATGTATTCAAAAAAATGTAAAGGGCCCATAATGTCTTAAGAAATTGAATACTTTAGAAATAGAAAGCAAATTCTTTTGAGTAGTTGGAATATATCAAAGACAAAACAGACCAAAAACTCTGCCTTTGTGGAGCATTCACTCTGGAAGTGAGGAAAGCAGAGAATAGAATACAAGTGAAGGGAAGAGAAATTTTAATATATTGAATATTTAATAGTATGTGCATTAGTTCTTATTCTGCTAATAAAGACATACCCAAGACTGAGTAATTGATAAAGAAAAAGAGGTTTAATGGACTCAGTTCCACATGGCTGTGGAGGCCTCACAATCATGGCAAAAAACAGAGAGGGAGCAAAGGCATGTTTTACATGGAAACAGGCAAGAGAAATGAGAGCCAAGTGAAGAAAGAAGCTCCTTGTAAAACCATCAGATCTCATACAAAGTAATTCTCTGTCATGAGAACCATATGAGGGAACCCATGATTTAATTATCTCCACCTGGTCCTGCTCTTGACACATAGGGATTATCACAATTGAAGGTGAGATTGGGATGAGCCCGTAGAACCAAACCAGATCATTCTGCCTCTAGCCACTCCCAAATTTCACATCCTCACATTTCAAAACCAATCATGCCTTCCCAACAGTCCCCTAAAGTCTTAACTCATTTCAGCATTAACACAAAAGTCCACAGCTCAAAGTCATATCTGAGATAAGGCAATTCCCTTCCACCTATGGGCCTGTAAAATCAAAAGCAAGTTAATTACTTCCTAGATATAATGGGGGTACAGAGATTTGGTAAATACAGCCATTCCAAATGGGAGAAATTGGCCAAAACAAAGGAGATGCTGGCCTCATGGAAGTCCAAAATCCAGCAAGGCAGTCAAATCTTAGAGATCTTAAATGATCTTTGACACCATGTCTCAGATCCAGGTTACACAGATGCAAAAGGTAGGCTCCCATGGCTTTGGACAGCTCCACCCCTGTGGCTTTGCAAGGTATATTACTCCCTCCCCCAGCTATTTCATGGGCTGGCATTGAGTGTCTGTGGCTTTTCCAGGCACGTGGTGCAAGCTGTTGGTGGATCTAACATTCTGGGGTCTGGAGAATGGTGGTCCTCTTCTCACAACTCCACTAGGCAGTGCCCCAGTGGGGACACTGTGTGGGAGCTCCAACCTCATATTTCCCTTTCACATTCCCCTAGCAGAGGTGCTCTATGAGGGCTTCACCCCTGCAGCAGACTTCTGTCTGGATACATCCTCTGAAATCTAGGCAGAGATTCCCAAACTTCAATTCTTGATTTCTGCACAACAGCACACCCAACACCATGTGTTCGTTACCAAGGATTGGGGCTTACACTGTCTGAAGCAATGGCCTGAGCTGTACCTTCTACCCTTATGGTCACAGTTGGAGAGGTTGGGATGCAGGACACCAAGTCCCAAGGCAGCAAACAGCAGGGGGGCCCTGAACAGCAAGGCCCAGGAAACAACTTTTCCCTCCTAGGCCTCTAGGCCTGTGATGGGATGTCCTGCTGTAAGGGTCTATGAGATATTTTCCCCATTACCTGGGTGATTAACATTTGGCTCCTTATTACCTATACAAATTTCTACTGCCAGCTTGAATTTCTCTCCAGACAGTTAGTTTTTCTTTTCTACTGCATCATCAGTCTGCAAATTTTTCAATTTTTTTGTTCTGTTTCATTTTGAATACTTTGCCACTTAGAAATTTTGTCTGCCAGATACCCTAAATTATCTCTCTCAAGTTTCATAGATATTTAAGGCAGGGGGAAAATGTCACCAATCTCTTTGCAAAGAGTGATCTTTGCTCCAGTTCCCAACAGATTTCTCATCTCCGTCTGAGACCACCTCAGCCTGGACTTTATTGTCCAAATCACTGTCACCTTTTTGGTCACAGCCATTCAACAAATCACTAGGAATACAAAATTTCCCCCATGCTGTTCTCCTGATAGTGAGTGAGTTCTCACAAGATCTGATGGATTTATAAGGGGTCTTCTCCCTTCACGTGGCCCTTTCTCTCACCTGCTGCCATGTAAGATGTGCCTCTCTCTCTTCTGCCATAATTGTAAGTTTCCTGAGCCCTCCCTAGCCAGATGGAACTGTGAGTCAATTAAACCTCTTTGCTTTATAAATTACCCAGTCACAAGTATTTATAGCAGTATGAGAACAGGCTAATAAAATTCTATTAGATTGATGCTATTATAGAAAAGGAAAAGAAACGGAAAATAAAGTAAAAATCAAGCAGATAAATGTTGAAGTAGTATTTTAATGAAGAGGAAAAGAACTAGATTTTGAAGTAAATATAGAAAGATTTATAGTTACAGCAAAGAAGGGACATTGTTAGCATGATCTGGAACCAAGGAAAAGAAGATAGTCACAGATGTGTTAACAGTAAGTAAAGGAAGTACTTTATACTTTCAGGTAAAGTAAAAGTTCTCCTACTCACAGTGAAGAAAATAGTTTAGCAATAAGGAGGTTAGAAAAGAGTGGAAATGTTTGAATTTGCTACAGTAGAGCATAAGAGACAGAACCAACTAGATGAAGATGGGAAGGTTGCATGCTATGTTGAAGACCAATGAGATTGGAGCCTGTGAATAGAGAGCCACATTTACTTTAGTAGTTTATTATTTGCTCTCACAATACCCTAATAGCATGAATTTGAAAATATAGAAGTGGAATAGATTCATCCATGTAGATACAACAGTAACATAATGACATTGACATTATTGACAAGAAAGTGATGCCAATAAAGTGTTGTGAAATCTGGAAAAGAAAGAATAGAAAAAAGTCAAGAGAGGGCTGACAGGGAAGAAGTAGAATGGCCAAAGGCCTAGAGATCTAAAGTTTAGCAGCCTCAAAAAGATTACAATAATATATTTTGAATGATGAATGCCTAACTTAAGGTAAAAGTTAAAAAATACTAATATCTGAAAATTTGTTGAAAAAATAGTTCTATGCTTTGGACAAATATTGATTTAACTATTTACCATCATATCTTAAATAATTACCAACTGTTTTATTAGATATTTTTAATTGCCCAAGAAATTCAATTATGTACAAAGAAAACAGTGGACTTATTCAAACTTAATAAAACATGAAAATGATTTGGAAGTAGGATTTAGATTCATTGCTTAGGGTGAAATCTTACAGAAAAAGCTAGAAGATGACTTGAGGTACAGGTGGCGTAGCTTCTCTGTTGTTTATCTGTTAGGGAAAAGAACAAAACTTTGGGAGCAAAATCAATAAACCTGCAGATACATTCTAGGGTGCTAGGGAGGTATTCACCAGTAGTACCTAGAGAGATAAAGCGAAGTGAAGAAAGGAGCCTATTTTAGTTGCTTTGTTTTAGAACAGACTATTTTTTGAAGCAAATTTAGTTTCACAGAAAAAAAAAAAAAAGAGAGAGCAGAAGGCACAGATATTTCCTACATACTCATTAAAGCACACAAGCACAAACTCCCCAACTATCAACATCCCTCACCAGAGAGGTACATTTGTTAAAACTGATTAATCTACATTGTTATGTCATTATTAACCAAAGTCCATAGTTTATATTAGGGTTTATATCAAAGCCAATATTTGTGCTTTGAACAAATGTATAATGACAGATATTGACTGTTATAGTTTTATGCAGAATAGTTTCACTGCAATTACACACCTCTGTTCTGTCTCCATAGTTTTACCTTTTCCAGACTGTCATATAGTTGTAACCAAGGTACCCTTTTAGGATTGGCTCATTTCACTTAGAAATGTACATTTAAGGTTCCCCTCGTCTTTTAATGGCTTCACAGCTCATTTCTTTTTAGCACTGATTAATATTGCATTGTCTTTTGTATCACAGTTTATTCATTCATTGACCTACGGAAAGACATCTTGGTTGTTTTCGGGTTTCAGCATTTACATAAAGCTGCTATAAATATCTATAAGCAGGCTTTTGTGTGGGTGTAAATTTTCAGATTCTTTGGATAAATACCAAAGAGCAAGATTGCTAGATCAAATTTACAATAGAGATTTAGAAGTTATTCGAGTCCACTCTCAAATAACACTATGCCATTTCATGGGTAGTGTGAGTACCTTATCATAATAATAAAAAAATCCTAATTCCTCTCTCTTATTCATATTGCTGGCATTCGTTACACTTATACATAAGCATATATAAACATATACATATATGTTTTTGATATATATTCAAATATATATATATTCAAATACATTATTGCTATTATTATTTTGAACAAATTATCTGTTAGATCAATTAAGAATTAAAAATGGAAGTTTTTATTCTAACTTTGTTTATTTCTTCTTTCATTCTCTTCACAACTTTATGTAGATTCAAGTTTCTGACCTATATAATTTTACTTTTCTCCGTAGAACTTCTTTAATATGTCTTGCAAAGCAGGTCTACTGGCAACAAATTTCATTAATTTTTTTATTGTGTGAGAAAATATTTCTGCTTGATACTTAAAGGATAATTTTGTAGGGTACAGTATTCTAGTTTGGTGGGCTTTTTTTCTCAACATTTTAATACTTCACTCCACTCTCTTCTTACTTTCCTGGCTTCTGAGAGAAAGTAGTGTGTAATTCTTTGCTCTTCTATATGCAAGATATCTTTATCCTCTGGCTTCTTTCCAAATTTTTTCTTTATTTTTGATATTCTGCAATTTGAATATAATATGCCCAAGTGTAGTTATTGTTGTGTTTTGAATTTCTCTCTCTCTCTCTTTGTTTATTTTTTTGTTTTGTTTTGTTTGCAACTATCTGAATTCTAGATTTATAGTTTGGTGTCTGTGGAAAACATTTTCAGTCATCATTGTTATTGCTTCAAATATTTCTACTCTTCCTGTCTCTCTTCTCCTTCTGGTATTCTCATTACATGTAGTTTAACCTTTTGTTGTTATCTCACAGTCCTTGGATACTCTGTTTTAGTTGTTTACTCTTTTTTCTCTCCACCTTTCAGTTTTAGAAGTGTTTTATTGAAATATCTCTAAGCTCAGAGATTCTTTCCTCAGCAATGTCTGAGGAAACATTTGCAGAGGGCTAGGCACTGAGCACCATGTGTCATGCTAGGCCGTGGACCAATGCTTTCTGTCTGTTTTATTAACTGATTCAGAAATACATGTACACGTTTGATACACATTCTTCAGGTGACCTCAAATGGGGTATTATAAAATTTAAGAACTGGAATGGCTTTCAGAAGCAATCTCTTTTACTAATAATTCTGCAAGCAACTAATATTTATTGGATGATTAAAATGTCAGACATCATGCTAAAGGCTTTACATGTAGTCCTTCATTTATTAATTAGCCCAGTATGTTTTTTTTTTTTTTTTTTTGACGGAGTTTCACTCTTGTTACCCAGGCTGGAGTGCAGTGGCGCGACCTCGACTCACCGCAACCTCCGCCTCCTGGGTTCAGGCAATTCTCCTGCCTCAGCCTACTGAGTAGCTGGGATTACAGGCACATGCCACCATGCCCAGCTAATTTTTTGTATTTTTAGTAGAGACGGGGTTTCACCATGTTGACCAGGATGGTCTCGATCTCTTGACCTCGTGATCCACCCGCCTCGGCCTCCCAAAGTGCTGGGATTACAGGCTTGAGCCACCGCGCCCGGCCCATATGCGTTATTTTTTATCTTCCTTGTATACGTGAGGGAACTCACGTATACAAGGAAGAACTTTCCCTTCTGAAAGGTGAAATAACTTGCTTAAATTCACACAGGAAGAAGCAGTGCCAGTTTCTGAAACCAAGTTGATTCAGCAGCTTCAAAGCCCATAGATTTTCCTACCACATTCTGATAAATCATTAATGAAAACACTCATTAGAGGCTAGGCGCAGTGGCTCACACCTATAATCCCAGGACTTTGGGAGGCCGAGGTGGGTGGATAATCTGAGGTCAAGAGTTCAAGACAAACTTGGCCAACATGGTGAAAGCCTGTCTCTACTAAAGATACAAAAATTATCTGGCTGTGGTCGCATGCACCTGTAATCCCAGCTACCCAGGAGGCTGAGGCAGGAGAGTCGCTGGTACCCTGGGCAAACAGCCTGCAGTGAGCCAAGATTACGCCACTGCACTCCAGCTTGGGCGACAGAGCAAGACTCTGTCGAAAGAAAGAAAGAAGGAAAGAAGAAAGGAAGAAAAGAAGGAAGAAAAGAAGGAAAGAGGGAGGGAGGGAAGCAAAGAAGGAAGGACGGAAGGACGGAAGGAAAGAAAAAGAAAAGAAAAGAAAAGAAGAAAAGAAAAGAAAAGAAAAGCAAGAAAGTGGGAGGGAGGAAGGGATGGAAAGAGGGAGGGAAGGAAGGAAAGAAAGTGGGGGAGGGAGGGAGGGAAGGAGGAAGGAAGGAGGAAATAGGGGGTTGGAGGAAGGAAGAAAGGAAGGAAGGAAGGAAGGAAGGAAGGAAGGAAGGAAAACACTCATTAGAAAATGGGCAAGAGATGGCCATATTCACTGGACACCTAATCTGGCTCAAGGTGACAAATGTGGAAAGGTGCATGGGGAGGCTTTCTTCCTACTGCAAAAACGCAAGTCTGAGAGCTGGCGCCACCCAGCAATGACTCTGCTTTCACTTTCGGGGTGGCAGGGGAGATGATTCCGGTTCCAGGATCCCCCTTCCTGGTCACCTGCAATTCTCGGCTCATTCCACCTACAGAAAGAGAAGCCATCTCAGTATGATTTTTATGGACATAGCTGACCTTTCATGACTTCCATGAGGAACGGAGTTTCTTTGATGAGCCTCAGGGAGAGCTGTGCCATGTGATGCAGGAGAACTTTGCATGTATAACCTTGCTCGTTGTTGGTGGGAAGCAGTGAGAGCAGGCACCCTCTGTGGAGTGTTTCAGTAGAAAGTGTCACAGCTAGGTCCATGCATCCAGAAGGTTCATCCCTGTGAGATGTGTGTTTTGGTCATGAGGGACATTTTGCACCTGGCTGAGCACCAAAAAATGCTGTCTGGGTAGAGATGGTACACTTGTGAGGCATGTGGGAAACAATTCTGGTTTAGTGCAAACCTGCACCAGTACCAGAAGGAACACAGTGGAACAGAGATGTGGACGATGCTTCCTCTGTGAAAGGCTGCAGATTGTGTCAGGAAGGCCCTTCACCTGTGGGAAAGTTGGGAAGGATTTTCCCGGCAGCTGTGCCTTCTCCAGCACAGGCTACTCACAACTGGATGGAAGCCACACAGCAGCACCAAATGTGGGGAGGCCTTTCACAGCAGAAAAAGTCATTAGAAGTGCAGTGAGCCAGGAAACCTTTCAGATACAAATCCAAACTTGTTCAGCATCAGGGATTTCACAAATGGAGAAAAGGCCTTAGGAGTGCGGCAACTACGGGAAATTCTTTAGCCAAAACTCCAGTCTCATTTGTCACTGGAGAATTCCACTGGAGAAAGACTTATGAGTGTGGCGAATGTGGAGAATTTCTTTAGGCAAAGCTCTGGCATCATTGAACACTAGAGAATTCACACTAGAGCTAGGCCTCATGTGCATGGTGAATGTAGGATGTCTTTTAGCCAGAGCTCCATCGTTAGTAATCACAGAGAGTTCACACTGCAGCAAAGCCCTGAGAATGTGGTACATATGGGAAATCCTTTCAACAAAGACCTGGCCTCATTCAGCACTATAGAGTTCATGCTGGAGAAAGGCTTCTATATTCAGTACAACAACTCAGGAGGGAGGCATCTGCCTGATCAAACCCCATGCATCTGAACATCCACAGTGGAGAGGCTCCCTGTAAATTCCAGGTAAGTGGGAAGCTTTAAGGAGCTGCATTGTACTTTCTAACCTGTGCAGGCCATGACCCTTGCCAGATTTAGTTCACTGCCAGTTTCTATGGCATAAGTCATTTCACCTCTACCACCTGACAGGTTCCCCATAGTGTATGTTAGTCACCCCAGTGTAATAAAGGAAAGCAGATGTTTCTGTTCTCTCCCTCTCATTCCCTGGAGAAAACCACGAATAGTCTGTGCCCTTAGGGGAGTGTCATTCCTTCCCCTCTGACTAGTTAAGGCATGATCCTGACCCAATCTTGTCTAAGAAGATTGATCCAGTCTGGGTATTACCGGCAATTCGCAAGTAACTTTTCCTTCTTCCAATTTTGGTCTAATTTATTTTGCTTGCAAAGACCACCTGGGAAAGAGTATTCCACTTGGTGATCCTAGTTTGTGGTCTAGATGCCAGGATTTCTTTGTAGGCTCTGAGGAGGGGGGATGTTGTTGTGACAGCTTGTAGGACTTTGGGGAGAAGGATGAATCCCTTTTTCTCAGGGGATGTCACATAACTCCTAGCACCATTGAGGGGACTCCAGGCACTGCACAGGAACCATGTGCCCAGAGGTCCAAAACTCAAGTTTCTGGTGTCAATTGTAAGAATATAGAGGCCAGGCTAAAACCATAATTGGTGCAGAAACACTGGATGTGATTAGTGAGGTCTGGCAGAGACTGTGTCAACGTCGAGAATGGTGCCTCCTCTGCAGTGTCTCCGTAGGTGTTTCAACGACTATGGCTATGAGGATGAATGGGTGAACTCCATGCTGGTTTTTTCTTGGAACTGACCCGTCAAAGCCAATAAAGTTTTGTTTACTGCTGTAATGACCTCAAGGCCGTTGCTGCACAGCCATGAAAATGAAAATAGAGAAATGAGAGACCTCATAGTCCAGGGATGTGGCTTTTGTCACCCCTCTAGCATTTCTGTTGACTCATATGGGAATGCTGTTTATAGCTTACCGATATTTCCTGCCGCTGATGTGGGCTGCCTTTCCCAAGGCATGGGGGAGTCAATACAGGGTGGCAAAACCTTATGTATTCCTTTAAAAAATAGATCCACACTTTTATTTAGATAATTTTTAACATTCTATTGAAGTATAACTGGTATGCTATAAACTACACATATTTAAGGTGGACAATTGAGTTGATTATCAGCCTGGATGATATACCAAGACCCCCAACTCTATTTCAAAACAATTAAAAATATTAGCTGCTCTTGGTGGAGCATGTCCTTGGTCCCAGCTGCTTGAGAGGCTTGAGGGGATGATCCGCTGGGCCTCACCATACCGAATTATGATCACAACCTTGCATTACAGCCTGCACAACAGAGCAAGACACTGTCTCTCTAAAAAAACAACAAAAACAAAAACCAGTGTACAATTTACATAGTTTGAACGTATATAGAAACTCATGAAACTGTCACAATCATGCTAATGAACATATCCAAATATCTAATCCTGTATACCTACCTTTTTAATGATCCCTCTCTGCCCTCACTAGCCCTTCAGGCAACCTCTGATTTTTTTTTCAAAATAAATTAGTTAATATTTTCTGGAATTTTATTTGGCTGGAATCTTACAGTTTTTTTTATTATTATTCTTGTTTTCTTCGTGCTGCATAATTATTTTAATATTTATAAATGTTGCTTATGTGAATAGTTCATTCTTTTCTTGGTGAGTCGTAACCTGTTCTATGGAAGTTATCACTATTTGTTTACCTATTTATCTGTTAATGGACATTTGAGCTGTTTCTGGTTTTGGGTTATTACAAATAAAATGGCATATTTGAAGTATACAGTTTGATGTTTTGATATGCTTATGCTTTTGAAACTGAAAATTTCTTCCTGCACTTACAACATATAAAATTATGTATGTATAAAGACATACTTGACCTTTGTAATGGATATTTTATATGTAGACACAAATGGAGAGGGATGTACTATGAAGCTTTAGGATCCCTCCTCCAATCTTCTATCCTTATTTATCATTTCATAGCCATTCTTGTTTCATCTGTTTCCACACAGTACTAGGTGATTTTACTTAGAATTCCAGACATCATGTCATTTAATGCATAATTTTTTCAGGAGGCACTTCTATAACATAAGTGTTCTTTCATAGCTCTAATAACTCTCATACAAAATAAACGTATTTTAAAATATTAAAAATGGATAATCAAATGAGTTGATAACCAAATAAAAATACTATACGTGATCAGTAAGCATATGAAAAATATTCAACCTCACTAACAATAAAGATATACACATTTAAATAAAAACAACTATTTAATTTTTTCTTACCTGCATTTGGCAAAGATGTAAATGAGTGACACTACTTGATAGTTAGAAGGGATATGGCCACTTTCAAATTAATTGGTGGGAGAATACATTGGTATCTTATTTTTGATTTTTAGTTTTTGCTTTTACAGTCTGGGTCTCACTCTGTTGCCCAGGCTGGAGTGTAGTGGTGTGGTCACAGCTCATTGCAACCATGAACTCCTGGGATCAAGCAGATATCCTGTCTCAGCTTCCCAAGATGCTGGAACTAGAGGTAAACACCACCATGTCCAGCTAATTTTTAACATTTTTCTTGTAGAGACAGAGTCTCACTATGCTACCCATGCCTGGTCTTTAACTCCAGGCCTCAAGGCTATCCTCACACCTCAGCCTCCCAAAGCACTGAGGTTACAAGCATGAGCCACTGCATCCCATCAGTATCACACTTTTGGAAGGTAATTTGGCAAATCCTTTTATCTCAGAAATTTTACTTTTAGGAATTTAATGTAAGGACATAACTAGAAAACTTCAAAAAAGTGTAAAAAATACAAATAATCTAAATGTCCAAAAATGGATATTGGTAAATTAGCTTATGAAATTTTGGTATACTGGAATACATATAGAATGCAGTTTTGTCATTTAAAATAATAATGTTAATACAATGGCAAATATATTTTAATTTATGTGCCAAATTTTAAAATATCTTCTTAACAACTTCACTTGTCATGAACAGAAATGATAAAATTAGAAAAATATGTATGGTTTATTATGCATCACATTAATTATTATATAAATGCAACTAAGATCAACTTGCATATTTAAATGTGAACATTTTGTATCATATGGTTAGCAAAGTCAGGAGTATTTTGGCAATATTCTATCAATCCCAATCAATATTTAATCAATTATGTTCTCTTTGTAGACCACATAATTATTTTGTTTTCTATTTTTTAATTGACACATTGTAATTGTACATATTTAGGGGATACAGTTTGATGTTCTGATACACGTATATGTTGTATAATAATCAAATTAGGGTAGCTAGCATATCCATTACCTCATGCAATTTTCATTTCTTTATAGTGAGAACATCCAAAAAAACCTTTCTTTAAGCTATTTTGTAATATAGAATATCTTACGGTAAGCTATCTTCACCCTATTGTGCAAAAGGACACCAGAACTTACTTCTATTTTTTTGTAACTTTGTACCTGTTGACAAACCTCTCTTCATCCTCCCCAATCTCGAATCTTCTCCCAGTGTCTTTAACCAGTATTCTCTCTACTTCTATGCGATCAACCTTTTTTTAGATTTAGATTCCATTTCAAAATGTTCACTTTAAAAAGCAAGTTATTAAGCCACATATTTTCTTCATATGCCTTCCTCAAATCCAGAATTGTTTTGCCTACTCGATTTTAAAGTCTGGAAATTATATCAAAAAAGAGGTTAGTTTGGCATGAGAAATTCTTATTGAACCTACGCTGGCTCACTAAGAATGGGGGAGGAAGAAGGTTGCCATTCATTATTGTTGAGCTCACTAAGAGCTCAGAAATAATTGGTTAAATATTGAAGCACAGAATTATGCTGCAGATGGATATCAACGTCACCTCAGTATGATTTCTGGAATTTATATATGATAACCACTTTCCTAGGCCTACTCCCCTTACCATCTTGACCTGTCTTTTGAAAACATAGCCATTTGTACATTTCTGGTGTCTGGTACCCATCACATTCTCCTCCAAATTTGTTCACAGCAGCTCTTTAATCACAAAAGAAAATGCTTTGACACTGAAGAATGTCATTCATTGGGATTAATAATTATTACTCATTCTAAAAGTATCCAGATCATCTGTTTCATTCTTCTAAACCCCTTGTGGTTTCAGACCATTTTTGCTTTGTTCTTTCTAGTTCAAATAATCTTCTCCTGGATAAAGAAGACTATAAATAAACCAGCACTGTGAAACACGGGTTCATCTGACTGGGTCTGCCAAATTTAGCCTGCCTGCTTGCTTTTGGTTACCTGCTTTTTTTTTTTTTTTTTTTTTTTTTTTTTTTGTGAGGCTGAAGGCCACAGTAGGTGAAGGCTGCACCACTGAACAGTGAAACTTAACCTTCATTAGCTACATTATAAATTGAACATTTATAATGGTAATGGTCACTTCAGTTATTTTTCAGAAATGTGGAACAGCTCCTGACCAGTTCAAACTGGTTGACTCTTCAGCTGTGCCTGTGTAAAGGCTGGAGAGATGGCATTTTGATATCAAAGGACCAAAAATTCCACCCTCAGATCGTAATACCATCATTTTCTAGAAATATGTCCTATGAAATGCCATAAACCCCAACTGTGTTTGCCTAGATCACTGATTGTCTCATTTTCCCCCCAACTGGCAATCATCTTTCCCCACATCTTAGACGACCCTATTTCTATTAATATCCCTAAGCCTTATCTTCAGGGAGGTGGAGTTGAGACCTGTTCCACCTCCTTACTGGCTGCCTCATGAACAGTCCATCTCTTTCGCAAAACTCATCATCTCAGTGATCGACTTGCTGCAATTGAGCAGAAAACCTGGTTGATGATCATTGTAGAAGCTGTAGACACTGGATTATTCACTGTCATCTGCTGTATCAGCTATTCTGTCTCCTCTCCACCGTCATGTAGACATAGATACAGATATCTTGTTTAACATAAGAGCATTTTTAAAGAGCATTTTTTATTTTTAAAGAGCATCTTTAATTTTAAAAAGCATTTTTATTACCCTCCCCATGATGTAGAAACCTCAGTTAATTGGAAGCCTTCACCTTCATAAACTCTTCTTCAAATCTTGTTCATTTATTTTCATCCTTCTACCAATCTCCAGGTAGATAGCTCTTTCTTATTCCCTTCTCAACTCTAGTGTTGGTTCCTTAGAAGCCTCCTTTCACAACTGATCTCATGAATCCTTCTTCCTCCCCCATTCATGTCACTCTACGCCAATCTTGTGTTCCTAGTTTTGTTTCACTTACCACTACCTGCAATTATTACTTTTTCTACCTCCTTCAACTAGAAAGTGAGCACCATGAAGATAGGAATAGTACTGTCCCCTTAGAGCCCATTACTGATCCAATCACATACAAAATAACACATAGATATCTGTTGAATACAGTGCTGATGTTCCAAACATTAACTGGTACAGCACAGGCAATAGAGAATCAGAAAAGATGCCAGCTGTGAACAATAGGAGGTGCCCTACTGGTGAGTATAGACTGCAGAGTAGCCTTCGTCAAATGAAAAGGTAAATTTAAGCATGTCTCATCTACTGCCTGACCAAGAATTATCCCTGTTTTTCTGTTTGCTTCTTTAGAACACCTTTCATATTCTTATTTACAATATTGATCATTTTTAGTCGGAAAGCAGAACTTCATTTGAAGTCTCACAAATATTTTAATAGATTTTTTATATTGATCTGTAGTCCTGATATATCTTTCGTACTTTCTCTGAACTTTCCACAGTCTCAGGTTGGAAAGACTAATACTAATCCAAGCATTTCTCTCTTTGGTCAACAGGCATACTGAGATGCCAAAATTATTTTACAAATCAGTTCTTTTTTTAGATTAAAAATCAACACAGAGTCATACTTTTCACCTCATCTATCTTCAGACACTCAAAATGGACAATGTTTATCAGATTTTTTCATATGCTTTGTTCTTTCAGTAGAAAATAGACAAAATTTACCACCCCCATCACATAAAGCTTTCACTCTGTGCCACATGTTACTCGCTCTACTGACATTCACCAGATAATAAATTGTTTAAAGTCAGGGCTTATTTTTTCTTATGTTTCTTTTAATTCCACCATCAAGCACCAGATCTTGACTATAAGTGAGATCATTGCATTTAAGTTGAATTGAAATGAGTGTACTGATTTATCCAAGCTAGACTTTTTTTTTTTTTTTTTTTTTTTTGATATGGACTCTCACACTGTTGCCCAGGCTGGAGTGCAATGGTGCAGTCTCAACTCAACTGCAGCCTCTGTCCCCCGGGTTCAAGCAATTCTCCTGCCTCACCCTCCAGAGTAGCTGGGATATAGGTGCCCACCACCAAACCTCGCTGATTTTTTGTATTTTTAGTAGAGATGGAGGTTCACTATGTTGGTCAGGCTGGTCTCAAACTCCTGGCCTCATGATCCACCCACCGTGGCCTTTCAAAGTGCTGGGATTACAAGCGTGAGCCACCGCGCTTGGCCTAAGCTAGACTTTTATAGATACTACAGATAAATAATAATTTCACATTTCTTTTATCCTTTATCCTTTTTTTATTGGCCCACTTTGTCCTTTAGATTTGTGGCTTTCATTTGTGCATATGCTTTCTATCTCCTTGTGCACTCTTTCAGATCTGTTTCCTTAATACAACAGATAGGCTTACCCTGCCATATTCCAGTTCCAGTTGCCATCTCGCTAACTCAGTAATGTTGAGATCATGTTTACCTACTTATGGTTCAACCTAAATTTCATTTTATTCATTACTGACACTCATATTTTGTAATCCTTCTTCTTTTGCTTTCATTTAAGAGTTACAAGGAAACCCAAAGTATCTGGGTTTAAATCTTATCTAGTAATTTCCCCTTTCCTCTAAACATGTTGCTAAAGTCCAGTCTCTCAAAATGAGTTCTAGTTTTGCAGGAATTCACTGAGTTCAGCTAAGATTTGATGATCTTTCTAGTACTGTGCTATGTGCTTCACATACATCTTAACATTTAACCCTCGTGAGAATACTCTATAAAAACTATTATTGCTATCGCAAGTTTCATACAACTGATCTGAAAAAGATTAAGAAACTCACCTCTGGTTACAAGTGGTAAGCTGGTATCCACGTTTCCTGCTTTATTTAGGAAGAGCTTACTTCCCATTCTTCATTCTGAAACTCAGTGCAGAAAGTCTTGTTGCTTAGCACCACCTAAACATATAGTTACATTATGTCCAAGGTCTTATTCCTAGTATAAAAATTGTAAAATTTGCTTACAGATAGCAAATATTTCTTCTAGAAATATTATTCGTTTCCCCACAAATCACAAAAAGTTGGTAGTAGATAATGAGTGTAAGAAAATGTGGCAGTCTCTCAAATGTTTAGCAGAATAATACTGTGACAAGGCATAGGGTGGCATCATATTGGTCAGTTCTGGCATTTACTTACAGAGTGAAGTTGGAACAATTTACCAAATATCTCTAAGCTTCATTTTCTTCTTCTGTAGATTGGAAGAAATAATAGATCCAACCTCATGGCATCATTTTAGGAAATAAATGAGAAAATGTGTGTAAACCTTTAGGTATAATGTCTATTGCAAAGTAAGCCTTCAAAAAATGAGAACTGTCATCATCATCATCATCATTGCCATCACCATTATCGTTATTTTGGAGACTCTGGGAGAGTAATATAGACCTGTTTAACTATATTAAGCCAAAGTAACCCTGAACATCATAATACCTCCTCCTAGTCTAATGTGAGATTTCTGGCTAACTTCCAGTACCTATAAATCCTATTATTTTTCTCTTCACAAAGACAGCTATGTAGTACAAAATGTACCCCGTGGGAACACTTGATCTAGCTTGTAAGTATAACCCCATCAATAATAACTGTGTGACATAAGAAAAGATACTTACTTGTTTTAAACTACTTATCTATAAAATGAAGGAACTGAAACAGACCATAAACAGCAAAGTCTCTATCCAAACTAAAGTTCTGCGATTTCTTATTGCCCAGCTCTGTCATGTGGTAAATAATTAACATCTATGGTTGCAAAGAATAAATTATTCTCCAGTTCCAGTTCACCGAATTGATGTCTAGCTCTCTGAGAATATTACATTATTTTAACTCCAAAAATAACAAGATGCAGCAATTCTACTGTCTAGTAGAAATTAGTAAGCTAGTGACCTGAAAAAAATCAACGTAATGCCAAGTAGACATACTGTAATAATACATTCTTGAAAAAAGTATATTTACTTGTGACTGTTAACAGCCCCATTTGTCCTGACAAAAATCCCTACAAAGTATTTGAATAGTTTGGAGCAGAAACATTTTTTGTTTTAGCAGGAGAAAGAAAAACCTTATGCAAAAAGAGAAATTTGCATATTTTGCCTAAAATTACTCATAGCATTGAGGAGCAATCTAGAAGAAACTGGGCCTGTGAACTTCCAGCTGAGTGTCTGTAAGGAGAAAGAAAGAAAGCAGTAAGATAAACAGATGGGGAATAAGGAAGGAGATGTTTTCTTCTTTCCTTCATTCATATCTGAACTCCCTACCAAAAAACAGATGAGGCCAATTCTCAAATTGTCTTTTCTTTAAAAGAAGTTTCACAATAGTGCTATATTCTCTCCACACAGTGAAACTGTACAAGAACTGAACTTGGGTCACTGGGAAGATACCTGATCTTATCCCACTGTCAAGCCCATAGCTTTCTATTATTAGCATTACTTAGAGCTTCCCCTCCTGGACAATCTCTGTGCTTCTGAGCAGAGGAAGAACTTGATTTCTGGCTTTAAGATGCCTATTCTTGGAAACTTATGCTATTGTTTTCTTTCTTCCTTCCTTTCTTTCTTCCCTCCTCCTCCCCTTCTCTGTCTCTCTCCTTCTTCCTCTCTTGGTCTTGGTCTCTACCTGTCTTTCTCCCTCTCTCTCTCTCTCTCTCCCCTACTCTTTATAAACCAAACTATTGCCTCTAATTCCACAAGATACTTAGGTTACTTGCACAGTCACAGATAAAACTCATAGAGCTCACCAGTAGGAATTTTTCTATCAATAACTTGTGCAGTTACTCATATAGCATATTATATGCTCTCACTGTTGTAGATTCAAAAAGTTGACAGAAATTAGGGAAATTTAATTGCAGAGCAGAGTGCAAGTAAGCCAGGATATTTATGCAAAAGTAAGTTTAAAAAGACAATTTCAGTGTCAAGATTCAATTGAAAAGCTTGAAAACCACTTGGTATGTCCAGATATATTTAAAAACAAAACTCTAAAACTTTTTTTTTTAAAAAGGAGGAATTTACACATGCACACACACATACACACACACACACACACACACACGCACACACCAGAATGACTATAATGTTTATAAAACGGACACCAAGTGTTATCAAGTATATGGAGCAACCAGAGTCCTGACATGGTTTCTGGTAAAAGTGGGATTTAGTACAATATCTTTGGAAATCAGTCCAACACATTATATGCCAAAATTGAAGATACAGACATTCTAGAATCCAGCTATTGCTGTACTCCTAGGTATGTATGCAATAGAAAGGAATACATGTGTAAACAAAGAAACACATACAAGAATGATCTCCACAGTGTTATTCCTAATAGCCAGACAACCAAAAGTTTCTTCAGCAATAGGTTACTAAGTAATATGTGGTGTTATCACACCATGGAGCAGCTCAGAGCAAGGAACATGAACAAACTCCTACTATATACAGTAATCTAGATAATCTCACCATACTGAACAAAAGAATAGAAAAAAAAAGGAGTGTTCTAACTCTCAGAACCAAAAATATATTCACTGATTAATGTTTCGTTGACCTTAGTTTATAAAGGATATTAAATTTAAAAAGTCTTAAGACTTTATGAAAGATGGAAAAAGGGTCTTCTCAAAGTTGTCTTTGAGAAGCTTCTGAAAATTGTCTTCTCTTAAAACCAGGTACTGAGAAATAGGGCCTGTTTTGACACCAACTGAAAAGACACTCAAATCACTAGTGAACCATTAGTAACATATTCCCATTCAAGACTCTACCTCGTTTCTCCACAGAGGACTTTGGTTGTTCATTTGAGTGTTTTGAGGTTTAGGTCAGTTTTGGTAGGACCTTCCAGAGGGCCTCAGACAGGAGTGTCTGATAAGACCTCCTATTGGATAATCACAGGATGAATAAAGTCATTTTCTCCACTATACACGGGAGGGTCCAAACAATATGTGGAATCACTTAAGTGCAGAAAACTTGCATTTCCTTCTCCCCATCATAATATGAAATTAGAAAACGCCAATCTGACTACTCATCCGTGACCAAGAGGGTTACACTATAAAAAGGGCCAGTCCTAAAGAATTTTCTAGGACTCATATGGTTTGGCAGTGTCCCCACCCACATGTCATCTTGATTTGTAGCTCCCATAATTCCCATGTATTGTGAGAGGGACCCGGTGGGAGATGATTGAATCATGGGAGTGGTTTCCCCCATACTGTTCTCATGGTAGTGAATAAGTCTCACGAGAGCTGATGATTTCATAGGGGCTTTTCCCTTTCACTTGGCTCTTATTCTCTCTTATCTGCCACTATGTAAGACATGTCTTTTGACCTCTGCCATGATTGCAAGGCTTTCGCAGCCATGTGCAACTGTGAGCCCATTAAACCTCTTTTTCTGTCTAAATTACCCAGTCTTGGGTATGTCTTTATCCGCAGCGTGAAAACAGACGAATACAAGGACACTACCCAAAAGTTCAGAAAGAATAGATACATCCCAAAGACGAAACAGCTCAGTCAAGTAGAAAGAAGTTTCCTTCCCCAAATTTAAAAACCAAATGTATGAGCTAACATCCAGTATTATACACAACATGTTTTCTTTTCATTATTATGAAGAATATGACAAAGGCAAAAATGGAAAATGCAGATAGGAGTAGGCGATTGTCACCGGAAGTTTTACTGATGTTCTTCCCCTTGAATCTGTCCTGTCAAGTCAGTTCTCGTGGTTAGCATATGATGGAGCATTCTACTCCCTTTCTTTTCTCAGGAGGGATGCCTGAATTTCTTTTAGATTCTATAATAGTCAAACAGGCAAAATACAGTTGCTGTGGTTCCATTGCCCCTGACTGCAATTCATTCTCCAAGTTAAACCGAGATAATCCTTCAAACACCCAAAGCTGAGTGATCTCTTTGGGTTTTAAAGCCGTTTAGTGACTTCCCATTGTCTGAGAATGAAATATGAGGTCCATTTCATGGCTTAAAATGTCCTTAGTGGTCTGCCTCCTTCCTTTTTCTCCAGCCTCATCTTCTGCCATTCTGTCATCCCTCATCAGAGTCTTATGTTCTAGCCTTTCTTTTAATTGTTCAGATACACAGTATTCTCCCTTTCTCCTAGATACTGGAATTTTCAGCTCCCTCTGTTTATACTACCCCTTCTATGCTTCTCCTAACTTCTGTTTTACCTGTAAACATTTTTCAGACTTCAGGAGAAATAGCACTTCCTATGGGAGACTTGCCTCTCCATCTCACCATGTTAAGCCCCTCTGACATGGGCTCCCATATAACTGCCTGTGACCAAATTATTGTCTGCATCCCCAAAGGGGTTCCAGGCTCCAGGGAGGTAAGACCATTTGTTTGATTTACTGCATGTACTCATGGCCTAATGCGGGACATATCTTTGTTGAATAAATTGTACAAATTATATGAGCACAACATATTAAATAAAAGTTACTCTAAAGTAGTTGTTTGTAATCCAAGCTGGCTAGTGTCCTTATTAGAAGAGGAAATTCGGACACTCACAAAGGCACACATTCGCAGAGGAAAAGCCATGTGAGGACACAGCAAGAAGGTGGCCATCTGAAAGCCAAGGAGAGAGGCTTAAAGAAACCAAACCTGCCAACACTTTGATCTTGGACTTCCAGTCTCGGGAACTGTGAGAAAATATATTTCTGTTGTTGAAGCCACCAAATCTATGGTGTTTTGTTATGGCAGCCCTTGGTATTTCTAACACCAAGAAAAGTTAGAAATATCTCACCGGTATTCTGGAGCTGAAAATCTATCTGTATCATCATTCTTTCTCCATTTTCAACTAAGTATCTCTTAATCCAGAAATAAATATGAATATTAAGGAAGAAACATAATAAGAATATTACATTGATTGCCATATTTGTGCCAGGCATTGTACTGGGTGCTTCAAGGAATGTCAATTTGTTCTCCTTTTAACAGCTCAGGATCAGAGAGGTTAAGTAATCACCCCAAGATCATACAATCAGCAAAGGGGATGAGACAGCATTTGAATATAGGTCTGTCTAAGAGAATTGAGTGGAATAGACAGAGCAAAGGCTTTGGAGCCATGTGACTTGGGTGTGTACCCAAGTTTGTTGCTTATTTTCAGAATCAATTATTTGTCTTCCATGAGGCTCAATTTCTTCATCTGTACAATGAGGATAATACTACTTACCTTACAGGGTTAGTAAAAAGACTAAATGAAATAACATAGAAAAGAGCAAAAAACAGCCAAGCGGCAGCTCGTGCCTGTCACCCGAGCACTTTGGGAGGCCGAGGCTGTCGGATCATGAGGTCAGGAGATCGAGACCATCCTAGCCATGGTGAAACCCTGTCTCTACTAAAATACAAAAAATTAGCCGGGCATGGTGGCGCGTGCCTGTAATCCCAGCTACTCAGCGGGCTGAGGCAGGAGAATCACTTGAACCCAGGAGATGAAGTTTGCAGTGAGCTGAGATCTCGCCACTGCACTCCAGCCTGGCAACAGACCAAGACAAGACCCTAGACTCCAGGACTCACAGTAACTGCCTTATACCAGCAGTGTTTTTGTTTATTTCAATAAAGAAAACGCTTATTTTTGTATTTATTTATATGTGATTATTCCAAAATTCAGTAAAGATGTCTATCAAGTGAGTGACTGGGCTCTCTCCGAGCCGGGGCCTGTGAGTGAGTCCATCTTGGAATGTGTGTGCTCAACACTATGCATGTGGTAAAGGAGAAATCGATTTAAGACTAGGCTGGCCCAGTGGGTCAGAACTGAGCTGACAGACACTGGAGTATGTGAAAATATATATTTGCTCAAAGAGTGATGATTTCAGTCTATTTTCAACTTGTATGTCTTAAATAAATCACTATTCAAACAGGGCTAAAAGTACTGCTCAGCTACAGTTATCTCACAATGCAAAGTTTAAAAAAGAAGTAATACTCAGGAATCAGCCACACCTTGAGTCAAAGCCTCCTCCTTCATTTTCTAGATAAGTGACCTTGACCAGACTTCCCAAACTCCTTTAACCTGTTTTTCTTATCTGTAAAATGACCACAATAATAACTACCTCCCAGCTTGGCTGTAAATAATAAATGTAATTATATATGTATAGTCCTTCATGATAATAGCATTTATATAACGTTTGCTCTGTGCCCATCACTGGTCTAAGCACTTGATTTGTATTTAACTTAGTATAGTCTTTACAACAACTTTATGAAATAGGTGCTGTTATTAACCTCATTTTACTGATGAGGAAGCTGAGATTCAGAGAAATTAACTAACTCTCCAAAGGTCACACGGTTAGTAGATGGCAGAGCTGGATTCAGACTTAAGCGGTCTGATTCCAGAGGCTGTGCTTGCAGATAGTAAGAGAGGTCTGCTTCTCAGTAAATGTTCAATACTCAATACTTATAATTGCATTAAAGGAATAATCAACCCTCTTAACTTTGCATCGTTGTATTGTATTTGTTTTTGTTTTAAGACAACTTTGTGTGAAAAGCAAATACAGCTCTCTGCATGTTGGGAAGCCATGTGTTGGTTAAAACATACCCACTGCCGGGCACGGTGGCTCAAGCCTGTAATCCCAGCACTTTGGGAGGCCGAGGCGGGTGGATCACAAGGTCAAGGGATCGAGACCATCCTGGTCAACATGGTGAAACCCCGTCTCTACTAAAAAAAATACAAAGAATTAGCTGGGCATGGTGGCGCGTGCCTGTAATCCCAGCTACTCAGGAGGCTGAGGCAGGAGAATTGCCTGAACCCAGGAGGCAGAGGTTGCGGTGAGCCGAGATCG
>NW_022436979.1:8409840-8449932 GCF_009761245.1 Sapajus apella | reverse complement strand
AAAAAAAAAAAAAAAAAAAAAAAAAAAAAAAAAAAAAAAAACATACCCACTCTCCAAGCCTTCAGGCCTTTGCCATACAATACCTGCTCCTCTGAGTATCCTTGCTCTCTCACTTTCTTCAACTGTTTTCCTATGCAGCTATCAAATATCTATCATGGAAACACCAATCACAGGATCATAAGGAGCTTACTGTCTCTGGGTGTCTTCAAAGAGGGCTGTGTCTTTTTCTCTGGATCCCTTCCAGCTGAGGCAGTGCAGGGCCACTCAAAGTATATGCACAATACATGCTGACCGAAGAAAAGTATAGATAAATATGAGATATGTGTTCAAGAGAAGATGGAAAATTTTCATAGGATGCTGAGATTTCCCATGTGTTGTGATTATCTTTTTATATAACAGTAAGAAATATAATGGGCTTTTGGAGAAGAATGTTCTCATATGTTATACTAAAAGTGCATTTTGAATTTAAAATATCTGTGGAATATTATATGTAGTATATTCTAAAACCAAAAAAGAACTGCTTACCCAGTCCACATATACCCACTCCTCTGATTTTTGATATGCATTTCTCAGCTTCTATGCTCAGGGTATTATTTACTTTCACTTACATTCGCTATATATTTCTATCATCACAGTGATCTGTGTTATTAAAAACCTAATTCTTGGCCAAAACAAAGTTAAATTTGAGATAGACCATCATTCATATAATTTTGTGAAAACATTCTTACTATAGGCTATACAGATTGAGCGTCCCTTATCAAAGTGCTTAGGACTAGAAATATTTCAGATTTCAGATTTTTTTTGGACTTCGCAATATATACATGTACATAATGAGATATCTTAGTGATGAGACCTAAGTCTAACCACAAAATTTATGTTTCATGTACATATTATACATATAGCCTGAAAAAATCTTAGATGTTTCAGTAATTTTGTACATGAAACAAAGTTTGTATTATGTGTTTACATGTGGAATTTTCTTCTTGTCATGTTTCAGATTTTTGGAGCACTTTCTAACAGAAACTTTCATTTAAAAAAGATTATTGCATAGGAGTGGGAGCCAGGGAAGCAGCGTATAATGACACTATCTTTATTTTGCTAGATAAGCAAGTAATTTATATCTATTTGCAGACTTTATGGCAATAAGTAATCGAGTAGGTTAGCCAATTTGGTTGGCCTAACTGCCATCTACCAAAAAAGATTTAATTTGCTTAGTGTCTCATATGATTTTGTCATCAGGGACATTTGGGAGGATTTTTCTGTTGGGGGATATATTAGGTTAGGCTGTGATAGCAAATAGAAGCAAACATGTAAAGGCCCAACAAGTTAGAAGTTTATAGCTTGCTTACATCACAGTCCAGGAAGGCTCAGGTTTTGGAGCATTTTGGATTTCAAATTTGTAGATTAAAGATGCCAAACCTGTGACTGATGCAAGGTTTCCTGGCATGTAAACAAGAGCCACAAGTAAGACATGGGGCATGGAACACCTCAGATGCAATGCCCAGAAGTTTAGATATTTTAAGGATTTTAAACATGAGACTGTCTAAACATGATCAGATCCGTTTTAGAACTTTTCCAAGGAGAAGTGCAGAAGCTGAATTGAATTTTTAAAATGTGGAGCAATGAAATGAAGTAAATCAGGTACAGAAAGATAAACACTGTATGATCTCAGTCATATGGAAAAGCTAAAAAAATAGCTTACAGAAGTAGAGAGTAGAATTGTGGTTATTAGAGGCTGGGAAGGGTATGGGGATGTGTGTATGGGGAGAGATTGGTTAATGGATACAAAGTAACAGCTAGATTAGAGGATAAGTTCTAGTGTTTTCTAACACTGTAGGGTGAATATGGTTAACAACAATTTAGCGTATATGTTCTAAAAGAACATATATAGAAGAGAGGATTTTGAATGTATACAACACAAAGCAATGGTAAATACTTGAGGTTATAAACATGCTAATGATCAAATATCCTGATTTTATTAGTATACTTCGTATACATGTATTGATATATCACTTTGTACATATATACATCTATCTCTCTGTACATATATATCACATAAATATGTACAGTTATTAAATGTCAACTAAAAAGGGAAAAAAATCCTTCCTTACAAGGATCACGGTTTGGTAAACAGTTTAATTCACTGTAATAAAGCGCCTCACAATGCAAAAAGAACAAATAAAGGGAATTTGGAGGCAATGAGAAGCTGATTTTGCTGACACAGGAGAAAATAGGAACCTGGTCAGTGGCAGTGGAAATTGAGAGGCAGGAAAGGGATGAAAGGGTATGAATTATTCTCTAGGTCTCAGTCCTTCCTATCTACTAAAAAAAACCCTATTCCTCACATTTTTCTCTATTTCACATATATTATTCATAAATATTTCAGAAGTAATACGTTGGGACTAATATTAATGTATTATTACTTCGTGCCAGGCTCTATAATAGTGTTTCATATGCTTTTTACATACCTAATTTAATTTTCACTGTTTTTTTTTTTTCTTTTTTTAGGAATGCTTACTTTATAATAAGGAATCTGAGACAAAGAGTTGAAGCAACTTGCCCAAGGTTACACAGCTGGTCAGTAGCAGACACGAGATCCAAACCCGGTTTGTCTGAATCCAATGCTGGTGCCCTTGTGCCTCACCCAGCCAGCCCCAAACTGCTTCCTGTTCTTCCAGTTGTCACTCTCCTTGACTCCTTACACTTGGACCTCAATCCATCTTTTCTTAAAAGAAAAACTTATTTGCTGTGTAATCTTTTCAACTACTGCCCAGTCCATTTCTCTTTCCATGCAATCTTGGTCTTCAGTCCATGACAATATCGATCTTCTCACAGGTCATTTTCTCCTTTAATTTCAGCTGTTCAGTTTTTGCACCTTCTAAATTTACTCACACTAAATATTGTCCTGAAAAATTCAAAATATTTCTCCATCCTTTATTCCCTGGTGCTCACCTGAGTACTTTGCATTATTAACCACTTCTTTCTCCTTGAAGCTGCTTCTTCCCACAAGGGCTGCAAACCTGTGCTCTCCCAACATGTCCCTGTGTTTTCTTCTGCCTCAACCTCCTGAGTAGCTCAGATTACAGGCACCTGCCACCATGCCCAGCTCATTTTTGTATAGTTACTAGAGACGGGGTTTCACCATGTTGGCAGGCTGGTCTTGAACTCCTGACCTCAGGTGATCCACCTGCATCAGCCTCCCAAAGTGTTGGGATTACAGGCCTGAGCCACCGGGAGAGTTCCTTCATCAGAAACTTCTATGTTCTGTGCAAGTCTTTAGAGGAGCTGAAGTTTTGTTTGGTTCCTTTTCTTTTTGTCTTCTACTATTATTTTCTTTCAATATGAATCCTCAATTTACTCTTCATATTACATTTTTCGTTTCTTAAAATGGAGTTTCACTGTTGTCAGGCTGGAGTGCAGTGGCCCTATCCCAGCTCACTGCAACCTCCGCCTCCGGGTTCAAGCGATTCTCCTGCCTCAGCTTCCCGAGTAGCTGAGACTGCAGGCTCGCGCCACCATACCCAGCTATTTTTTGTATTTTTAGTAGAGAGAGGGTTTCATCATGTTGGCCAGGATGGTCTCGATCTCTTGACCTCATGATCCTCCCACCTCCACCTCCCGAAGTGCTGGGACTACAGGTGTGAGCCACTGCACTTGGTCCATATTACAATTTTAATTATCATGCTAGAATACAAATACCTATCTTCTGTCTTAATTTCTCAACATTTTGTCAAGACCTAATCTAAAATCAACGCTAAAGACATTTGCTTAGCAGCTTACCGACCACACAACAACACACATTTTAGGCAGCTTCCTCATATATTCCCTCCCAGCTGAGCCAGCCACCTTTCCCAGTGTCTCCCTTGGAAACAGGCAAAGAAGATACAAACAGGATTCATTCTACTGTTAGTCTCAATCTTTTGCTCATCTCCCATTTCCCTCAAGTATTTAGATTTTACTTTTCTTTAAGAAAATAGATGGCAGCTGGGCACAGTGGCTCGTGCCTTAATCTCAGCACTTTGGGAATCCACGGCGGGAGGATCGCTTGAGCCCTGGAGACTGAGATTGCAGTGAGCTGGGATTGCGCCACCGCATTCTAGTCAGGGAGACAGAGCCAGAACCTATCTGAAGAAAAAGAAAAAAAAAAAAAAGTCAACCAATTAAGTTTACAAAATTAAAATTGCAGCCTGCAGCTGACAACATGAGAAAAAGAGACAAAGTCAGTGGAATCGCTTTGCTGAATGCAAATCAGCAAACGGCTAGTACTGGAGTTCCTGGAGAGCAAGGAACCTCGGTCCCAACCAAACTTGACTCAGAGCTTCCAAAATTGGTTGCATTCGATTGAGCCAACAATTTGCTAGGCTTCTAGCGACGCTGGAGGGCATATGCAAGTAGAGGATGACAGATCTTGTGGGGGCATCTCAAGGTGACACACAATTGATACTGATCAGAAACACAGCGCCAAGGAGACTCTTCAGCCCTCGCCTTGAAATGTTATGATTCCAGGTTTTCAGGACAGAGCAGAGTCCACTTCTCATCTCCAGTATCCGTAAAAATCTGTCCAAATCGCAACTAAGAAAAAAACAATAGTGTTATTACTTCTGCTCCCCATCACCCTCAACCCCAGTCATTATGAGATGGGAACTCACACACAGCTTTGAGACAAAAGAGCAGCAAGTTTGCTTTATGGTTTGCTTGTCTGGTTCCGGGTGCGGGGCGGGGGTGGGGCAGGGTGGGGTGCAGGAATCCAAGCTTCCAAGCCTCTGCTCCGCTCTCCTGCTATCGGGTTGGTCTTCAGGGCACTGAAGGAAACTCCTTTTCAGAAATAACCTTTTAATTTTTCTTGTGTCAGCGGTCTGCCAATCACGGAGCGGGAGGCTGAGTGGAGGCTCTGCGCCGGGCTGCGAGTCCCGAAGGCAAAGATCGCGAAGCTTGGCGCTCAGCGCGCTCCGGGGCCAGGTGACACAGCCGTGGATTCCCCGGCGGGCGCCGGCCTGACAGTTTCCTCCCCGCCCACTGGCAGGAGCGCCCCGCCAGGCTACAAGCGCGCGCGCAGGGGGGTGACATAAAAGCCGCGGCCGCGCGGAGACGCGGAGTTCGCCCACCGCGCGCCCCAGCAGCGGCTGCACCATGCACGTGAACGGCAAAGTGGCGCTGGTGACCGGCGCCGCGCAGGGCATAGGCAGAGCCTTTGCAGAGGCGCTGCTGCTCAAGGGCTCCAAGGTAAGTCCGGCGCCCGGCCGCGGACACTCCTGCCCACCCACCCGCTGGGAGACTCGCCCCGCCGCGTCGCGCCGCCGGGGGTGCGCCGCGGAGACTGGGGGACCGACCCCCGAGTGCCCGCTCTGCCACTTGCAAAATTTGCCAAAGCCGAGGCTGTGTGCAGACCTCGAAAAGTCGCTGGGAGGGAACCCGAACCTAATTGCCACAGTTGAGGTCCAGGAGGGGAGCCTCTTGTGTGTTTCTTGTTTGTCCGTCTCTTTCACGGGCTGCGCAGACCCGCGATTCCTCTCCTCTTGTCTATAGGTAGCGCTGGTGGATTGGAATCTCGAAGCAGGTGTACAGTGTAAAGCTGCCCTGGATGAGCAGTTTGAACCTCAGAAGACTCTGTTCATCCAGTGCGATGTGGCTGACCAGCAGCAGCTGAGAGGTAAGACAGGAGAATCAACCTATCAACTGGGAACAGGCCCTGAGCAAGCGACAACCTGAAGGCCGCCGGGCCAGGGGGCCCTGGGTGCCACCTCCGTTGCCTCTTCGAAGGCAGCTACCTTGAAGCTCCAAAAGACAGTTTGGACTGATAGGTTTCCCGACAGCCCAACAACTGTAAAACCGAACAGAAAGGCAAGACTGCTGGAGAAATCCTTTTAATGTAGTCATTTGGCAGCACTTAATGTAATCAAAATTCCTTTATGTATTCCAAGACAGTGCTGCTGCAGTAATTATTAAATGGTGGAAATTGCCGACAAAACGTGGAAAGTTAGGGTAGGCTGAGGGACTGTAACAAACAGCTTCTCCCAGAAAGCCGGAGTCCAGTGACAATCCAATGTGGCAGTGTTTTTCTTTTAAACATATCAGAATACAAGTCCAAGGATCATCATCACGGAAGTGCTCGATGCTTTTGACCAGATGTTTAATCTGGCTTTTCCCCCAACGAGATGATACTTTAAAATAATAATAGTAATCATAATAAACTGTACAGTGTTAGAACTGTAGTGGAAACGTCTCTATCAGCCTTTCCTCATGCTTTCCTGTTTCCAGCTACTCACTTAAAATAGACCAATCTACTTGTGAAATATCAGGGACAATACTGGCATACACAATAAACAGCTTTGATTATAAAGCTGTTTATTTTTTTGTAAACCTGTTGGAGAACTTGAGAGTGCCCCCAATAAACTTACAGAAAACAAAAATTCTGGAGAAAAGCCAGAAAAGTAAAATATTTGTATTTCACAAGTTTTACTCAAATAGACTGAGTAAATTGTTAGGCACTTTTAAATCAAGGGGACCAAAAACTGTTGTAAATCTTATTCCAGTGCCCCTGTTCTTAAAGGGACATCAAATGTAAATTTATTTTTTAATTTTAAAATATTCTGCAAGAGAATGAAAATGAATTGATGTGTTAGAAGGGAGTGGTGCACCTACAGTTAAGAGAAATTGTTTTAAAGGAAATTACATCATTGAAATCTGAAAATGCTCATGAAGACCTATAACGCAGGTGACAAGTATGAGCAGAACAGATTTGTAAACACAATGCAAGAGGAACATATTGTGCCAGAGGATAATTACATTGATTGCATGTGATATTTTGGATCAAGGATAGAGCCAGGTCAAATCTCAACATTCATGTTAATGGAATAAGGAACAGTATAGATAACCTGAAAGCCATTTCTGTCTCATATAGTTTCACAAATGACATTTAACCACAATTGTTTTTTCCCGGTATTTAAAATTAGTGCCTTGGCTATAAACACATTCCTTAAGGATAAATGATTGTGGAGGAGGAAAAAAACTCAGACACATAATGAGTGACTAGGGAAGGCATGTTGGTCATGAGAAATCCACATGCTCTCTGGACATCAGCATTTGTTTGCATCTAAGGAAAACATGACATTGATTCTTCCAATTTCAGGATTTAATGATGCCTACAACTTTTACAACTGTTTAAACATATGGAAACCATAAAAATATGAGGAGAAAAGGTTCTTGGAGATGATCTAGACATAACTTATTTTACAAATCAACAAATTGCAGCCAAGAGAGTTTAGATAAATTGTAAAGAGTATCTAGCATATAAATGTCAGCAAGAGCTAGACTATAAGTTGCTTCAGGCTGGAATTCAATGGGATGTCAGAAAACAAGATGGTATACTATACATTGGTAAGGCCAGAGTATAAGAAATACAGTGGACAACAGCATGAGGAAAGAAAATTGAAGAGGCAATTAGACATACATATTTAACACCCTCATTTTCCAAAAGGTGGAGGTTGTTTAACATTCTAAGAATGGAAGGAGAAAAACAAATACTGGGGGACCTTTTCTGGACCCAATTTGAGATCTTAAGAAACAGTTTTAAAATTCCATGAAAAAGTAAAGAGTTTGTATGTTGTTGTCCTTCCATTCCAGTACAGAGAGTGTAAAAGGTGCATATTAGAAATTCTTGAAAATGTTTTTAGCAATTAACTAGCGTAGTAATTTATCCACATGGGAACTGATTAATCCATGGCTTCCCCAATATGTCTGGTGGATGTTAATGATTGTATGAATTTATTTCAATCAAAATAAAGTTTATGCTGATCTACTTTTTTTAAAGGACTGCATATGTTGGCCTGGAGATCTGAGAATACATTTCCGTCGTATAGAAAAACAACCACAATTTTTATCCAAAGTGTAAAGTAATAGAAATAGAATGAATGATCAAAGGCCCAGGGAAAGAGTTTAAATCAATTAGAACTATGTCAAAGGCTGCTTTGAGAAACAATAGACATGTGATTGGATAGTGTACTGAAAGACATTCATGCCTCAGAATCCATGCCAACTTTATCCTGTTTGAGCATAGTTTTATACAAACCAGAAATTTGAAGTAGTAATAATAATGAGAAAGAAGAAAAGAAGGAAATGGTAAACATCGAAGTTTCAGTCATCAAAATCAGCTGAATGAAAAGTAGAATTTTACTAAGGTGTAAACCCCCCCAAAATATGCATAACAGATCTAAATACACCAGAATGCTTATATTTATATAATACTTTATGAATTTAATATGGCTTATAGAAAAGGATATTTACCATAGTCTAAACTACAGAGCTCCAGTAACTTCTCAGAAACTAAAAGATGTTGCTTGCCCTAACTGACTTCAAGGAGTTCTTAGCTTAGGATGCTCAGTTCTCTAAAAGTTACCGCTTATAGAACTTCAGTGTGCATACAGATCATCTAAGGATATGTTAAAGTTAAGATTCTTATTCAGTTCATCTGTAGTGTCTGCAAAATTCTGCACTCTTACCAAGCTGCTAGTCCACAAACCACACATTGAGAAGCAAGGAATTAAGACACAGCTCATGAGTATAATGTTTACTATAAGGGTAAATAAACTAAAATTCCTCCCATGGCACAGGACATGATTTAAATGTATACATGGAAAATAAGAATGTATCAATAATATATATATTTTTTAAATCAGACACTTTTAGAAAAGTTGTAGACCACTTTGGAAGATTGGACATTTTGGTCAATAATGCTGGAGTGAATAATGAGAAAAACTGGGAAAAAACTCTGCAAATAAATTTGGTGAGTTATCTTAACTATGTTTTTTTGCCTACAATTATTTAATAACATGATGTTTATAAAGAAAAAAAAGGTTCTTGGTGTCACAGAAACCAAATGGCCTACAATGTAGAAAAAAAGGAAGTTACAGACAGCTAGAGAAAAGCATTTCCTTTTATAAAAAGGAAGAAATTCAATTATGAGAGTAACTCTGTCTTAAAATATTAGAAAGAGGCATGAATAAAATATCATTGATTGCTTAACTCAGGGCTTGGCAGACTATGACCTGCAGGATGAAGTGGCCTGCCAACTGTTTTGGTGTGACCTGCAGGCTAAAAATACCTTTTATATTTTTAAATAGTTGAGACATTCAAAAGAAGAATAACATGAATATATGAAATTCAAATTTCAGTGTCTATAAAGTTTTATTGGAACGCAGTCACTCATTTAAGTACTGTTAATGGCTATTTTCATGCTACAGGGCAAAGCTGAATAGCTGTAACAAAGATCCTATGGCATTCAATGACTAAAATATTTACAATCTGGCCCTTTACAGAAAAAGCTTGTCAACTGTTGACTATTTAAAAATAAATCTTAATTAAATGCCAATAATGTAACAGAAGAGAAGATTAAAGTGACAGTTGCATTTATCCTGAAAGTTTGTGGTTCGTGTGTGTGTGTGTGTGTGTGTGTGTATTTGTGTGTGTATGTGAAGGTGTGATTTCCACAATGTTTGATAATTATTTAGCTCTTGAAAATGGTGGAATTAAAAAACAAAAAAAATAAAATTTTCTGTTTTAGCCATTGAATCATGATTTTATTGGTTATCTCATTCTATAAATACCCTTGACCTAAGATATTGGAGTTTAGTAAAAATCAAACTTTAACTAAAACAAAATGTCAGATAGGCTGTGCCTGGGGTCACCCTACCCTTGCTAAGGTCATCCTTACCAATCTTGCAAGGCAGGTAACTGCACAGTACAATGTGCCCACTGTGTGTGTATAAAGGTACAGGGAGTGGCCTCCTACTTCATTATATCTTCCTAGTAGATTATGAACTCCATAAAAACAAGAACTGGGTTATGTTTTTCTTTGTTTCCCTCCCAGTAATCAATACAGTATCTTGAAGATAGTGTTTAGTCAATAAATTTTTGGCTTAAATTGAAATGCCCATGAGTAATTACCTAACTGCTATAATAACCTGATAGAGGCAATGAGGATGACACTACTTCATGAAAGAGCTAACTCTGTCAGTCCTACCTTGAGAAGAATACAAAATTGCTCCCTAAACTTGACAGATACCTAAAATCCATTTTTCTTTTATTTAAAATTGTATTTGTTGGTTTTTCTTTTTCAACTTTTAGGTTCAAGGTGTACATGTGCAGATTTGTTACACTGGTAAATTGTGTGTCATTGGGGTTTGGTGTACAGAGGACTTCATCACCCAGATAGTGGTCAGAGCACCCCATAGTTTTCCCACTATCACTCTCCTCCCACCCTCCATCCCCAAGTAGACCTTGGTGATGGTTGTTCCCCGATTTGTATCCATATGTGCTCAATGTTTAGTTCCCATGCGTAACTGAGAACATGAGTTATTTGGGTTTCTGTTCCTGCAGTAATATGCTTTGGATAATGGCGTCCAGCTGCATCCATGCTGCTGCAACGAATATGATTTCCTTTTTACGTCTGCTTCGTGTTCCATGCTGTATATGCACCCATTTTCTTTATCCAGTCCACCACTGATGGGCATCTAGATTGATGCTATGTTTTTGCTGCTGTGAATAGTGTTGTGATGAACATATGAGTGCTGTGCCTTTTTGGTAGAATGATTTGTGTTCCTTTGAGTACATACCCGGTAATGGGGTTGCTGGGTTGAATGGTGGTTCTGTTCTAAGTTCTTTGAGAAAGCTCCAAAATGTACACCTGTTACTTTTATTTTTTACTTTTTTCTAATGATAGCCTTTCTGACTGGTGTGAAATTGTATTTCTTTTTGGTTCTGATTTGCATTTCTCTGATGATTAGTGATACTGAGCATTTTTTATGTTGTTGGCCATGTGTCTGTCTTCTGAGAAGTATTCACAAAAGTGTGTTTATGTCCTTCGCCCATTATTTAATGGGTTGTTTGGTTTTTGCTTTGTTAAAGTTCCTTATATATTCTGTATATTAGACCTTTATCAGGTTCATAGTTTGCAAATATTTTCACCAGTTCTGTAGGTTATCTGTTTACTGGTTTGATGGTTTCTTTTGCTGTGCAGAAGCTCTTTATAAAGTTCAATTAGCTCCTATTTTTGGTTTTGTCACAATTGCTTTTAGAGACTTCATCATGAGATCTTTGCCATGGCCTGTGTTCAGAATGGGTTTTTGTGTGTGTGTGTGATTTCTTCTTGGATTTTTATAGTTTTAGATTTTACATTTAAGTCTTTAATTCATCTTGAGTTGATTTTTTTAGATGATGTAAGGAAGGGGTCCAGTTTCAATCTTCTGCATATGGCTACCTGCTTATCTCAACACCATTTATTGAAACAAGCATCCTTTCCTCATGCTTGTTTTTGTCAATTTTGTCAAAGATCAGATGATTGTAGGTATACAGCTTTATTTCTGGCTTCCCCATTCTGTTCCATTGGTCTGTGTATCTGCTTTTGAACCAGTACCATGCTATTTTGGTTACTGTAGCCTTGTATAGTTTAAAGTCAAGTAGTGGAATGCCTCCAGCTTTGTTCATTTTACTTAGGACTGCTTTGGCTATTCTGACTAATTTTGGATTCCATATGAATTTTAGAATAGTTTTTTTTTTTAATTCTGTGGGAATGATGATGGTAGTTTGATAGGAATAGCATTGAATCTATAAATTGCTTTGGACAGTATGGCCATTTTAACAATATTGATTCTTCCTATCCATGAACATGGAATGTTTCTTCATTTAACAATGTCATCTCTGATTCCTTTCAGCAGTGTTTTATAATTCTTATTGTAGAGATCTTTCCTCACTGGTCAGCTGTATTCATAGGTATTTTATTTTCTTTTTTGTGGCTATTGTAAATGGCATTCTTGATTTGCCTCTCAGCTTGGACATTATTGGTGTTTGGAAATATTGCTGATATTTGTACATTAGTTTTATATCCTGAAACTTAACTGAAATTGTTTGTCAGTTCTAAGAGCTTTTTGGGCACAGACTATGGGGTTTTGTAGATATCGAATCATATCGTTTGAAAAAAAAGAGTTTGACTTCCTCTCTTCCTATTTAGATGCCCTTTATTTCTTTCTCTTGCTAGATTGCTCTGGCTTGAAGTTCCAGTACTATGTTGAATAGGAGTGGTGAGAGTGGGCACCCTTGTCTTGTTTCAGCTGTCAAGGGGAATGCTTCCAGCTTTTTCCTACTCAGTATGATGTTGGCTTTATGTTACTTCGATGTTCGAATGTTACATCATTCAGGACTTTCTAACATGAAAGGATGTAGAGTTTTACCTAAAATCTTTTAATCAAGAAAGAATATTCTATTTTACAGTATGAATACCCTCCTTGCAGTTCTTTTAAAACTTTTTATCTAGTGTATCTGGTTCATTATATTTGAAAACAACTTGAAACTGTCAAGTTTGCCTCAAAATCTTTTTGGGATTCTAATTGCAAATATACACACATGTGTTTGGAGAGACCCGATAGCTGATTTTCCTAATTTGAGACAGTTCTGTGATCTTCTTCTACTTTAGGAGAAATGTAGTGAAATGAAATATTCTGACTGTGAATACGTGCAAATAGGAAAGTCTGGAAGACCAGGGGAATTTTATTGTGATCCTTTAGTTTTAACTAACAGTCCTAGTTCCTTCTCCATTGAAATTTAGCCAGCCTTTATTTTTCTTGGGACACTCCTGATCTATGCTACTTTTTAGCTTACCATCAGAAACTAATGACATACGTTTTCATGGAGAAAACACCAATGTGTTTTGTTTGTAACACGTTTTTAAGTAAAATTGTCACCAATGTCTTACTTAAAAATGTGTTACTTCCCCTCCTCCCTAAACCCATTGCAAGAGTAGAGTCTGACCAATTATTGTCCTTCCAACTTGATTATCTCTGTCACTGTAATGGAAATATTTGTGTTTAGTTTATATAATCGTTTTTTAAAACTTTTTTTCTGGATTTAATTTGTCTCCTTGGGTCTTATACAATTGCATGCTTTTCCTTATGCGTGTTTTTCTTGTATTACTGCCCATGTCAGATAGTAACCTCTTAAAGGACGTTACCATATATCTCTCCCTCTTCTGAAATATTATACAATATACTTATACCATACTCATAGGGCTTACCAGTTTTTTTTTAATTTTACTAGAATTGTTTTAATATATACGTAATTCATGCTAGTAAACCACAAATTCTTTCAAGGCAGAAAACTATTGTTTTGTGTCCTTATAGATGTTAGTTAACTGCCATTACCTGTATATGATATATTGCATACATGAGATTAGTCACTTCTATGTTTCAGTACATTGCTTTCCAAATACATTAGCGCTTCCAAACAGTATCATCTGTCCTTCCACTTTTACTCCTTATCAAATTTACTCCTTTTCACTTTGCTTATCTCATCCCTCTTCCCATACAAGGAATACACTAAACCTCTTCCTAGTGCTTTGTTTCCATTAGGCTATTTTATACTTCCTCCTTAGTTTGAAGCCAACAACAGCAGCATTATTTATAGCTGTTCAGAACACGTAAGAAATGTTCAGGAAAGAATGAGTCTTTGCAAAACTATCAACAATTAGTCTTTGCCAACTATCAATGCTGGCAATTGGGCAGATGTAAACTTAACTTTGACTATTGGTATGGTAATTCTGTCATGTAATTTTGTAACTTTCTGAAGTTTCAATAAACCTAAATGTATTCATCCCAACTGATGTGAAACTTATACTCTAATTTTGACATTTAACTAATATATGTTGAATCCCTTAACCCATTTATGCCAGAGGTTGCAATTTTTGGGGGGTCTAAAAATTTTCAGGGTCTGAAAAATCAGACCCTGGTGATGACCTTGAGCAGGAGGATCTAAATAACTCTCACATGCTTAGCATTCCAATAATGGAACACTAGGCATAAGTGGGTTAATATGGTCAAATAAGATTTAAACAAAATAGATGACTATTGCTAGTCATTTTGTTTCAGAAATGTACTTATTGACTAGATTTGCATTGGGAAAGATATTTATTTGGGATTAGTCAAAATCAGAATCCAGTCCTAAATCTATAGTTTATGAACTGTTATTTAATTTCTATCATCTTGAATTTCCAAGGGGGGAAGGTGAACACCCTATCTCTAAAGACTGTTAAACTTAAATAAACCATAGTGTATGTGAAGCATCCAGCACAGTGCCACTGTATATAATGCATTCAGTAAATTGCACTTCCCTTACAGAGCATCAAAATCATTTTCTGGCCAGGCACGGTGGTTCATGCCTGTAATCCCAACACTTTGGGAAGCTCAGGAAGGCGGATCAGTTGCTGTCAGGAGTTTGAGATCACCTGGCCAACATGGTGTAACCCCGTCTCCACTAAACATACACACACACACACGCGCACACGCACACACACACACACACACACAGATTAGCCCAGCCTGGTGGTACGCACCTATAGTCCCAGCTACAACAGGAGGCTGATGCAGGAGAATCACTTTAGCCCAGGAGGTGGAGGTTGCACTGAGCTAAGATTGTGCCACTGCAGTCCATCCTGGGCAACAGAGGATAACCCTGCCTCAAAAAATAATAATAAATGAAAAAACTACATTTTCTCACTCTCTTATTTTATTCCATATACATTCCTCTGCCCTCCTTTAGCTCTAATGATGAGTTGAAGAAGTGGATAGAGCCTTGTTATCAAATATGTTCTCTTTTCTTGGCCCCTAAGGATGTCAATTAGAAATTGCATTAGTACTAGTTGCTGCAACTGGTACATTATAATTGAAAGATCCAGTTACCTATGCATAGTTAGGCAGAGTTTGCCAAATTGTAAGTTGCTCCAGTAAAGGGAAGACTATAATATTAACCCCCAAAACATGCAAAAATGGGAAAATTTTGAACATGAAAAAATGACGGATGAAAAAGAATTTAGAAAAATTATCAGCTATATTAGTATTTCTTGAAAGCTGGGCTGAAGAAAACACAGGGAACCTGAAAAGCAAAGTTGCAGGATTTATGTACCAGAAGTTGTTGTTTTTTTTTTGTTTTTTTTTAAAACTACAGTGTGGTGCAAGAACCATAAATAAACTAAGAGGAATGCCAGTATGGAGGAAGTTGAGATAGAGGAAATGGAGAAATCACAGCTTGGAAATGTCAGTAGTGAAAAAATTGAGAGAGAGAGGGTGAGAGAGAGAGAGAGAGAGAGAGAGAATGTGTGTGTTATAGGAACACAGGGTGCCTGATAAGATAAACAAGTAGGCTATTACCATTTATTCATTTATTACTAGAGAATTGTTCCCAATATAGGATAATTTATGAGAGTGATTTTAAGTTAGAGCATGCTTTAATTAGTAAAAGAAAAAAAAAAGTTAAGATTCGGAATACAACACAATAGCAATTTCATTATTACTTATAAAAGCTGTCTTTTCGTAACCAAAAATATCAGCTAATCATGTGTTAATTAGACCATTTTGTCAATAATTGAATTTTTAAAATTCTCTGGGTGAAATTAGACGTAAGATTTTCTTTTCCTTAGGAGTGAATTACAAAATTTAACTACCTTCACAGAATGGCTAAAATGATACTATAGATTTCAGTTATTTTTTGTTTGCATCTAGAAATGTCTGTAATTTTAATTTTTTCTATGTGCTTGATATTATAATGACAATCTATAAGATACACAAACATTGCTAAGAACAAAAAAATTTAAGATAGAATAGGAAACATTTTACTCTATGGTTTTCTAGCAATTTTTCTAATATGTTTTATAGATACACATGCATATATAATCCAGAATAGGGAATAAATTGTTATCGTAATGGAGGAAAAGTGAAAAATATCATTTGTACACAGCCAAAGCCTTAGACCCTGTCATGTAGATTCATCCTTTGAACTCTGTCATTTGAAAAATTGTCCAGTTCTTAACCTGATAATGGATAAGAAAAATAATCCCTTGCTTTCCTCCACCAAAGACTTAAAGATAAATATTGCTTTTTTGAAAAAATTAAAAATAAACATTAAACATTCCCAAGTTTTCTATCTGGCTTCCTCTTGTTCATGTTGAAAACACAACAGTGGGGTGTCAGCAAAGCTGTAAATACCTGAGAATAAAAGCATAGCGCCAATATGCATGAACAGAAATTCTGTTCAGACATGCTGGAGACTTCTGCAGAAACTAACAGAATCTAACCGGCTTCAGTAATTTCAGCCATCTGCAATTTTTTCTGCTTATATAAACAATTAATATTTTGGTTTTCTTTTGTAAAGGAAATCATGCAGAGATTTTTTGCATTCTCCCTAAGCCTACTTAATATCAAACTGACACATGGCTTAAGTGAATAGAATCTCCAATTTACTTTTTTATTCTAGAGCTACTATTAGGTAGAAGTATATCGGAATGCTTGTCAAAAAAAAAAAACTTCAAGAGGAATTTTTTGAAATAAAAAGAAGGTAAACACGTATCTACCCTCTGTTTCAGACTCATTGTATCATTTTCTTTACAGTACTGTAAAGCATAAAAAAAAATAGGAATTAAGATGTCAAAAAAAAAAATTTTCTTTTTAAAAAGGCGGAGAGGGAAAGGGTATGAATGTTTTAATTCCAAAGGGAACCCTATGGTTAAAATAATCAATTTGTTCTCGCAAGGGTTTTTTTTTTCTTTCTTTCTTTCTTTTAGCAGTCATTAGAATAAAAACAGGAAAAGTGCTTACACATGGATGTGAGTGGCAAAACGGTAAACTATCAAAAGAATAGCTGTAAGCAGTGATTAATACAATTTAATGATAGACATTACTAAAGACCAGATGCCGAACTAACTGAAAATCACTTCTTAAACTGGATAAAACATTTATGTGATTTCACACAACACACAGTTCAGGATTGCTTGATCTTACCGGTCAATGGTATTATCAGGGCCCAGGGTCCTGTCCTTCCTCCCACCTGCCATTCTTTATGTTGGTTTCATCTTCAGGATACTCAGAAATATGGAATGTCCATTTAAGTTACAGCATTCGTGTAGAGCAGACAGTGTAACCGTTTCTTCTGGTTTAAGAGCAACAAAAAGTTTCTCAGCAGCAACCATCCTGTTCCCATCTCTAGCTGATTGCCTCCCAGGTATCACTGGCCAAAACTGGGTCACCTGCTGGCTCTTAAACCAGCCACTGTCAAAAAGAATGAGATTTCTATGACTGAAGTTAATTAATCGGTGTCTGTGTCTGCATTATATTTGAGATCATCTTCCTCTGTATTATATAGAATTTTTATTAGAAAGAAAAAAGGAAAAAATAAAAACTTACTCTTGTAAGAAATCAAGAGTAAGCACAACTCTATATTCCAAGATCCAAGAGAATTAAACAGAGTAGATAAGTGTGGAACACTGAGACATGAGAACCATATGCAGATAAGATGGGTAAATAAGTTTTGTGTCCAAAATTTAGCAAACAAGAATAATGTATGGAATTATTGAAGATATTGAGAATTGAATGGAAGTAACAAACATTGTTGAAATACAACTTGTAGCATAAAATCTCACATTTGGCAACTAAGTGAAGTTTCACAGATATATGACAAGCTCCACAGTGATTAGGCAAGCAGAATCCAGGGTTAATGACTAGCTTTAGAAACAAAGCTCTTTTAAAATATTTCATTGATAATATTTGCAGAAATCTCCCTAGGTATCTGGAATAGCTATAAAAACTTTGGTGTGTGAAAATATGCTAAAGGATAATGCACTGTTTACAATAGCAAAGACCTGGAACCAACCCAAATGCCCATCGATGATAGACTGGATAGGGAAAATGTGGCACATATACACCATGGAATATTATGCAGCCATCAAAAACAATGAGTTAGGGACCTTTGTAGGGACATGGATGAACCTGGAAACCATCATTCTCAGCAAACTGACAGAAGAGCAGAAGATCAAACACCGCATGTTCTCACTCATAGGCGGGTATTGAACAATGAGAACACATGGACACAGGGAGGGGAGCACTACACACTGGGGTCAGTTGGGGGGAAATAGGGGAGGGAGGTTGGGGGGGTGGGGAGCTAGGGAGAGATAGCAAGGGGAGAGATGCCAGATGTAGGTGATGGGGAGGAAGGCAGCAAATCACACTGCCATGTGTGTTCCTATGCAACAATTTTGCATGTTCTTCACATGTACCCCAAAACCTAAAATGCAATAAAATAAATAAATGGGGGGAAAAAAAAAAAAAGGATAATGACTACATTTCTTTTCTCCCCTGTGCCTCTGGATTAGGTTTCTGTTATCAGTGGAACCTATCTTGGCTTGGATTACATGAGTAAGCAAAATGGAGGTGAAGGAGGCATCATCATCAATATGTCATCTTTAGCGGGTAAGGGCAATTATGAGATTAAATGTGACATTTTCTTACTGGTAATTCGGACCACAAAAACAAATCTTCAAAGTATATTTATTATCAACTCAAGTTTGAAATGGAAAATCTGATTTTTTATAGTTCCACAGAATTTTCTATTGCATAATATCACACGTTTGAAAAACAAGTCTATATTATTTTAACTTGTGGCTTTTAAAATTATCTTACTGCAGTACTGTTTGAAAATATATGTATATATTTTTTCAGCGTTACTGTTTTTCAAAAGTTGTTGTGAGATGCCTAAGGAATAATGTATGTGAAAGCACTTCTGGCAAAGTAAAAAGCACTAATATGAAGTTAAGATGTCTCTGCTCCCATGTGATTTTAGTGAGAGTGTGTAATTGTAAAATATGGTATAAATCATAGTTAAGATATGTTAAACTAATAAATAAAGCCAAACATGCCATGACTTACATATAATATAAGCATATTCCTTACTTGTACATCAGTCCAAGGCAAGGTCCTTGTTGCAGTTACCTCTTCTGGATGCAGACACTTGAAATCCTGGCTGGCAGAAGTTCAGCTATCTTTAGCAGGGAGCTCCCAAAAATACTCTAGAATTGGTGGATTCCTTTCCGCCTAGAAGAGAGAGAAAAGAAACATGGAGGAGGCATGGCTACTCTTTTAAAAACCCCAACTGAATAATGGCAGACATTATTCTGCTCACATTTCAGTATAGAACTTGAGCTCACGTTTTACCTGACTGTAAAAGAATCTGTCTGGGAAATGCAGTCTAGCTGTGTGCCTAAGGGAAGAATGGATTTCAGAGGGCAGCTAATCATCTTTCCCACAGTATGCAATTCTAAACTATATTGTTTTCAGGGCAGCATGATTTAGTATCAGCTGATATCTTCTCCTTCAATACTAGCTTTAAACCTGTGACTGGATGTTTTGGAGCAGCTGGGTCAAGGGACTTTACTTTTTCAAACTCTAGGAAAAAAATCATCAACGGCTCTTGAACAGTTCAAATGAAATTGTGAAGTTTAGAAAGTCTGATCAATATGGACAGCAAATCTAAGCTGTGTCCAAAAACAGTGAGGCTTTTTTAAATTATCTTCTTGGTTTTAGTTCGTGTGGTGATTTGAAAATAGGAACTTCAGCCCCATGTCCCACCCCAACTTGGCATCCCAGCTCCACTGATTTGGGAAGTTGGGTTTGGAGGTACGTGTGGCTGAACCGCTGTCTGATTCTCAGTATTTTTTTCATCCCTCTAGGAATGATTGTCAGATATCCCTTTTACAGTAAAGCTGCCACCAGAGGAGATTTAGAAGTCTCCTTTAGAAGTTCTCAAAAATAAACTAGCATCTCATTTTCTGGGTTGCTTAAAGTCAAAATCATGTCCCTAAAGCTATTACAAACCTAATTCTATACATTTTTCAGGGTAATAAGGTTATTTTTCCTAGTAGTACAACGACTTATAAATGATAACATTTTAATTCTGATGATACTTTAAAAGGTGAGAGCATGGGCAATATGTGAAAGGGATATGTGTTCCGGAGAGGGCCACATGTTAAGCTGTGGGAGACTGAAACCCTAAAGCAAATTGGCAAAGTTAAATCTATACCATTTTGAAATAAAATTATAAGAAATAAACAAGTGACTGGAGAATTAAAAAGAGATATTTAAAATTTCCTTAAAAGCTTAAATCTTTAAAAACCTGCTGGGGCTGTGATCAAGATTGATACTTCTGTGTATTCTTCCTATAAAGCTAAGAGGGCCAGCGAAGCTTGGAGTACCTTGAATATCATACAGGGAGCCCCTGTATGATATATCACCAGAGGCGCTGATTTCGTTCTTTGAAAGGCTGAAAGCCTCAGGGTTGGATCAATTTAGGACGATCTGGGAGAAATTCTGTACCATACTAGGGTGCTTACATGCCCCAGAGAGCATGAATAAAGAAATGCAATGTAGTACTGCTGCCTTTTATCTGATTAAAATATTTAAATATATAGTTATTTATTGAGCACTGTTTACCTGGTATCATTTTACACTGTGCATTATCTCATTTAATCCTCACAACAACCCTGTGAGGTAAATTCTATAATTTCCATTTTGAAAATGAGGAAACTAAGGTAGGAGAAGTGTGAAATATCTTGCCTACGCTTACACATCAAGTAAGCCTCAGAGCTGGAATTCACATGCAAATAGCCTGATGCAAGTCTTCTTAGAATTTTAACCCCTAGATTATCTATCTATCTCTAATGTCTATGAGTTTATTTGTTAATCTACCTGTATTTATCTCAGCCTTACAGAAAAGTAAAAGAAACGGAAATCTTTTGACTTAAATAAACCCTTGCAAAATAAACTTAAATAAAACCCTTCAGGCCTCATGGGCACAGCTCTAATCTCACGGCTACATTACTAAACCTTCAGTGAAATCTTAAGCTTTTGCCCTATTTGACACTTCCAACAAAGTCCTAAAAATATTTGGGGAGCTTACCAGTGTCACAAGTCAAAACAGGCCATTAGGAAGAGCAGTTTAAGGCTTGCAATTCGATGTTCCCTTTGCTTTGTTGGCTAGGAGCTTCCTTTACCATCCTGCTCACCCCCACCCCCGGGTATTAATCTTCGTACCTATGTCAGATACAATATTTGCAATCATGTGTGGGGATTTCTGTATTCACGCAGATAAAACAATGACTTCATATAAATTCAGTGAAAAAGTTTTCTTTGGTTTTAAATTACTTTCCTGGCACTGGTACAATTTAATGAATAACATTGCATTACACACTGCTTCTCCCTCTGACTTTGCTTCCTATGTGCAAGGCAACACTATATAAAATGGTTAAGTAGCTTAAGTTTATCATTGTGCCCTCTGTTTGGTTTATTACGCCCCCCCCCCCATTTTCAGATGTCGTCCTTGGCACCCTCCCTTCGCAATTCCAACCTCCACACCTCCTGTGTTTACACTGTTTCCATACTGGCCATGTGGACAGTCCCTGCTACTTCCTTTTCCATCCACTAACATGCCTCATCTCACAGTCTTAAAATGAATTGCCTTGTATTTTGTCAACCAACCAAGAGCCTCCAATTCTTCCCATAATGAAATTCATTTGATAACAATTCAGGATATTGTAATATGGGACAAGGCAAAAGAGGCCTCCTCTATCTTCTTCATTCCCTCAGAAATGGTATCAACAATTTTATGCCCTTGAGACATAGCATGTAGAAAGAGGTGAGAGGACCAAAAAAATCTTTAAGGAGTTATCAGAGTACTTCTAATATTTGCCTACCTGTGTTTTCCAAACCTTCCTTCCTCACAGATTATTTTTTCCTGTTTTTCTCCATACTGCTTACTCTATTGAAGGAGTATTCAACCCAACACATCTATCCTCACGATCTCTGGCATGGATGCAGCTGAGTCCTTCACTGTCACAGTAAAACCTTAAGTTGGCACACTGGTTTGGGTAGAGAAGTTAATGAGTAATGACCATTGACTCAGACAGAGTATCAAATGCAATTAATAGGCTCAACAAACAGGAGTAGTTAAGTAGGCAGTGATTCCTCAGCAGATTGTGGGATGGGTGTGTTCTAGTCTAGAGTTCCAGAAGTTACTCTGACTGTTGTTAACCCACATGGACTTTGCAACATGAGTTTCTGTTTATAAACACAATACACAAACAGACACTAACTTTGCCACATCCATCCTGAACCATTAAAACAAAGTTGGAAGGAACAATAGAAGAACAAAGTCTGGTTCAATGCAGATAATCAAACAGCTGTGCTGCATAAAACATCTCATAAAAGTCCAATGCACTTCTTACATATTTAATTGCCTCAAACTGTGGGAAAGGAAACGTAATTGTCACAGGGAAAGGAGCCTCTGCTGACCCTGCTACGTATTTGGTTAGTGAGGCTGTGGGGTTCACCTGGGAAATTCTCTGTCACTCGGTAGCATTTTGTGAAAGATACCATGTGGATCTTATTTACTCAGAAGTGAAAACGTTGGAGTATCAATAAAATACTTGAAAATCATAGAAAATTTTCAGCATGTCTTAAGTGACAACCCAGTGACATATCCACTCGTGCTGTTAAGTTTTATTTATGTTAAGGTAGAAGTGCTAAAATAACTACCTTAAATAGAAAATTAAAATTAATCAAACATATGTTGAGCATTTGCAGAAGAGAAATGGAGATGTTAAAGTAATGAGGCAAAGCTTCTTCCCCAAGAGCTGTATATCAGCGTCTCTTATCAAGATGACAGAACCAAATAATTTCCATGGCATAGACTATTTAAACAGAAGCATTGGCCAGGTGTGGTGGCTCACACCTATAAACACAATGCTTTGGGAGGCCAAGGCAGGAGGATCACTTGAGGCCAGGAATTAGACACCAGCATGGGCAAAAAAGCAAGACCTCATTGCTGTAAAAAATGTTATAAATTAACTGGGTGTGGTGGTGTGCGCTTGTGGTCCTAGCTACTCAGGAGACTGAGGTGGGAGAATTTCTTCAGCCCAAAAGTTCACAGCTGCAGTGAGCTATGATTGTGCTACTGCACTCCAGCCTAGGCAACATAGTGAGACCTTGTCTCTCAAAAAAAAATTTTTTTTCAAAAATCCCAGAAGCATGATATTTAAGTTGCAAGGCCTTGGGACTCCAATGGCCTGAAGAATGGACTAGAATATCCAGAAATTTCAGGTGAAATAAAACACTGATGGTCTTCTTCTATCTCCTGGCCAAAAGTGAAAAAATGACATGGTACCACTGTCTACTACTGCTCTTGTGATAAGGAAGGGGACCTAACAGATATTTAGCAACTGCTAAGCTCCAGGCATTGTGGCAAACTGTTGGCTTTATGGCCTCCACATTTAACGTTTACAAGTCTCTACAATATAGGTCAATTTAATTATCTCCAAGTTATAGTTGAACAATGCATCTCAAACACTTGAAAAATGTGGGAATTAGCAGCGGTAATAAAAGCAATTTTATTTTGCTCCATTTTAGCCTGTGTCATAGAATGGATGAACTGTTCCTGTGTGGTGAATCTTAAGTGCTCAGATGCCAACTGTAATGAGTATAGGAGCCACCCTTCCTGCTTAGTGCTGGCAAAGTTCTCCATGTCCGTCCACAGAGACTGCTGTCCATTTTGCTGTCTTTGGGCTTAAAATAGTTAAAAAGACATATATCAGAAGCAATCAGTAGGAATGGTTACATATTTGTAAATGAGACATTCTGAGGGGTAGATGAGAATTTCAGGGTTTCTTAACATAGGAATGAGAGGGCTAGTGAGAAACGAATAGTCTCCTGAAATGGTGCTTCTCAGACTTTCATGTATCTAGGGACTTTGTCAGGTGCAGATTCTGATTTCAGTAGGACAGAGATGGGTCCTGAAATTGTGCTCCCAGGTAATACCACTCCGTGGACCACACTTAAGAAACCAGCCACTGGTGTGGATCAGGATGGTTATTCTTTGACGGGTAAGGAAGCTTCTCAGTTTCCTCTGACCACAGCCTGGGCAACGACTGAATGCTAGTAGCAACTCTGAGTCACTGGGAAGTTCTATGAGACTTATCGTTCTGGGAAGATTTTTGTTATAGAACATATAATGGTTTTATGAAAGCATGTGTCATTTTTTAATGGCATGTCACACTGTAACGCATAACTTAATGGCAACCATAAGGACGAGGAAGAAAAGCCATCAGATAAGGTGTTCCATTATGTAGAAAAATCACAAATGAGGAAGTTTACCAGTTACTTTGGTCAGCTTTATGCACGAACCATAGATAAATATATTCTCACTAGTTCTCCCTTTTTTCCTCATGTTGGAGAAGATGGATACATGGGTTTTTTGTTGGTGGTGGTTGTAAATAAAATGTGACAGCTTTAGGTTCCTGCTTTTTTAGCAGTTACAGAACTCCAGGTCAGCACACGAGGATCAGCATCCTTAGAGTCACAATTTATTTTCCTAAGCTGAATTTTCAGCCTTTTTATATAACCCATTTTACATGGTTTCTCCCCCTTAAAAACAAACCATGTTTGTGGATTCAGTCTGACTGCCCTATCTGAGGAGATTTCTGTTTTTGCAAAAAAATCTTTTTGAGCCTTTTACCTTCTGTGAAATAAAGACATTAAAATTGGCTTTTGTAAATATGGGTAGAAAGATTATGAAGAATAGAAGAACTAATGTAGAGATGGAATTTAAATTCTATTTTTCTAAGTGACTTTCTTTGTTCTGTTAGTACACATGTAATTTTCAGATATTTTAAATGCTTTCAGGTATTTTAAATGCTATATACAATTATCTCATCAGACTAATTGTTCAATGTTATTATCCTGAGTGGTTTTAGAAAATGTTTCTTTGTTTTGTGGGTAGAATTTCTCCCTCTACTTTTTTTTTTTTTTTCTGTGACTTCACAGTTGTGACAGACATAGATCTGGTACGAATTATACTTGGTATATTTTAGAAAGAGCCATTTTGCTCTTTCTATAAATAAACTTGCACAATGGTGGGCCGATCTTAAGTACTGAAAAATACTATCCTTAACTATTTTAATATAAGGATTCATTTTTAAGCACAAAGACAAGATTTCTCACAATGTTAAACAAAATGCCATTTCTTTAAAAGCAGAGACCACTCTCTCATGGTTACAATCCTTTGTTTTATTGTTGCTATTCTTAAATCCCTTAACATTGTGACAAAATAATTTCCATGTGCCCCTCATTTTGGGAATGAATGCACAAGATAAAACAAAAACAAAAATATATTCATTACAGCAACTGGTCCTATAGTCATTATATTGGTATTTGGTTATTCAAGGTGGAATTCAACTGGCTATTACACCTTTGCCCTGCAGCGAAGGTCCTCCCACTGGTGTCACACATTTCCATTGAATATATTTAAAATATTACTTTATTATATATTGCACTTACAAGGAACTGAACACATAGTTCTTAAGTGATTTTACTTCTGTAAATCCTGTTGGTTTAGGAATGGAAACTGTCTAGTTTGCCAAGGTTCAGAAATCAAACCAAATTAGGACACTAGACAAGACTTCTGGCATTTTAGTGCAAAAGATACATTTTATTAAAAAGTACAGTGTGGATGAACAGATAAGTCAATACGATAATTTGAGGTGTTTCATCTGGTTCACTCTTGATGTTGTATAGTCTACAGGTTTGGATAAAGGTATAATAACATATATCCACCATTATAACATCAACCAGAATGGTTTACTACCCTAGAAACCCTGTTTATCCACCTGTACTTCCCTTTCTCCCACCAGCTCCTGGTAACCACTGATCTTTCGACTGTCTCCATAGTTTTGCCTTTTCCAGATGTCATATAGTTAGAATCATACAATATGTAGCCTTTTCAGATTGGCTTCTTTCACTTAGTAATATGCATTGAGGTTTCCTCCATATCTTTTCATGGCTTGATAGCCCTTTGCTAGTGTTGAATATTATTTCATTATCTGAATATGCGACAGCTTATTTCTTCATTCAACTACTAAAGGACACCCAATGCTTCCAAGCTTGGGCAATTATAAATAAAGCTGCTATAAACATCCACACACAGGTTTCTGTGGAAGCATGTTTTCAGTTATTTGGGTAAGTGCCAAGGAACTGAATGTTGCATTGTATTATAAGAGTATGTTTACTTTGAAAGAAATTGCCAAATTATCTTCCAAAGTGGCTGTACCATTTTGCATTCACACCAGCAATGAATTAGACTTCCTGCTGCTTTACATATTCATCAATATTTGGTGTTTTCATCATTTAAATTTTAGCCATTCTAATGTGTGTAGTAGAACCTCATTGCTGTTTTAATTTGAAATTTCCTAAAATATCTGATATTATCATATTTTCTTTTTTGTTTGTGTGGTTTGTTTTTGTTTTGTTTTTGAGATGGAGTCTCACTCTATTGCCCAGACTAAGCATCCACTATAATTTAAGGAGAGGAAACAGCTAGGAAATATTATAAAAAAATAACCCAAGGCTCCCTTTCTAGAGTTCAAGGCATAGTAACAACTCTTGGCTGGAGATAACTATTTTAAATTTGAGAGAGAAAAACACACAGAGAGAAAGGGAGAGAGAGAGAGAGAGAGAGTCACACAGTCACACAAAGAAAGAGACAAATTGATAGAATTAATTTTTATCCTCAGGAGTGAATAAAATTCCATAGGGAACGAGTGTTCACAGAAAAGCAAAGAGGACCAGGGATATCTCTGGAGTTTTCCATCATGTTTATGGGTCTGGTCAAGGAAGAGAACCTGCAAAGGACATGGAGAAGAGGCGGCCAGTGAATGTGAGGTAGGAGTCCAGTCAGGAGAAAGAAATATTTCAAGGAAAGCATGGTTGTGCTAGTTGCTATAGGGGAAGGGATTGAACAAAATGAGATGGAGAGTTAGCCTTGGCAAGCTATTGCACATTGGCAACCTCCACAAGATCTGTTTGACTGGAGTGAGCAGATGAAAGCCTGATTTGAGTGAGTTGTAGAGCAAATGGGAGGTCAGCAAAGTAGAGACATGCAAGGCATATAATAACTCTTCTGAGGACTTTCCATTGGAAACGGAAACAGGGGGATGGTAGCTGGAGAAATGCTAAAAAGGTATTATGTTTTAGATGGGTAATACTGAGATACGTTTATTTCTTAGAGTGATTCTGATTTGTTTCTGTACTTGATACCAGTGACCACTGTCTGAAATTCATTTGTGTAGGCTTTGATCTAATATTAAAAAGTAAAGGGCTGGTGCTGTGGCTCAAGCCTGAAATCCCAGCACTTTGGGAGGCCAAGGCATGTGGATTGCTTGGGCTCAGGAGTTCAAGATCGGCATAGGCAACATGGTGAAACCCCATCTCTACCAAACATACAAAAATTAGCCAGGCATGGTGGCGAACGCCTGTGGTGCCAGCTATGCAGGAGGCTGATATGGGAGGATTGTTTTAACCCAGGACGTGAAGGCAGCAGTGAGCCATGGTTTTGCCACTGCACTCCAGCCTGGGCAAAAGAGCTAGACTCTATCTCAGAAAAGAGAAGGGGGCAGGGAAGAAGGGAGGGAAGGAAAGAGAGGGAGGGAGGAGGAGAGAGAAAGAGTGAGAGAGAGGAAGAAAGAAAGTGAAAGCAATGCAAGGATAAACATTTTGCAGGATAGCAGTGAAAATATCATTAGAATGTTACAAGATTCATAAAACCAAGTGCCATTTAAAAATTGCAAATTCTTGCACCTTCCAGTTGCATTTACAATTCTAACTTTAAGGAAAGTATGTATGTTGTCCTTGCTTGTTACCAGAACCCACTAAGCAGTATTTTATTTCTCTCACCTCTGTGATACCTTGAACTTTCTGGGGTTTCAGAGTTCATCACCTCTGCATATGTAACAAAAATTCATTTCACATTCATCTTTGACAACCCTTCTGAACAATGTCTTTGCATTTCTTGTGGCTGTGTCAACTCGTTTATCTCTGATTAAGGTTCATGCTGCATTTCCTTCTGTACATGAACATTGTCCTATAACCACTGCCTTTGTCTCATAAACATTTAAGGACTGGGTGAAGCAGGGACTAACAAGAACCAGAAACAGCAACTCCTGGTTATACTTATTTATTCCCTTTATCTTCCACTCCTGGTATACCCATGTAGCCTGTGAAAACATAAATTCTTGTTGACTGACACTGACAAACTTAATTAACTTACACATTTTACTTAACAACAATAACAACAAGAGAACCAACATATTAATAATACTTTGAGATCACTGGGTGGACACACTAGGTGTGATCTACCATCCTCAGGGATTTAAACTGCCCTTGTGCAAACATACTTTATAAATTGAGACCTGGCAGGCACCCAGGGAGTGGTTAAGGTCTGCATTTATTGCTGAACTTTGGCCCAACACCCTCAACTGATTGGTGGCATTCTGGGAATAGTTAGCTGGGTGGAGATGAGCATGTCTCAGCAGAATAATTTGGTATTATTAGCATGACATTTGATATTAAATATAGTATTATAGTAATCAGGGATCATGGTTTCTTGACTCAGAGAAGTCACTAACTTAAAAACCATTCAAACAAGTTAATCCAAATTACCTAAAAACAAATACAAGAATGACTCTGGTTCCATTTTGACTGTTGGTTAGAGAATTAACAATTATGAGAAATAAGCTTGATAGTAATAGTTACTACAGTAAAATAGGTTTTTCTTGTTGTTGTTTTGTTTCTTTGTGGAGAGATGAGCTAGGCTGGAATTGGGGGAGAAGAGATGTGATAGGTATACGCTATAATGCTGCTTTTTCTCTCCAGACCATGAATTTAATCGGTTACTATTGTGCATATGTGGGAAATTAAAAATTAAAACATTCTGTAATTGACCGAATTTCACAGTTGACTACATAATTACGAAAGGAAATAAAATAGGACCACAAAGGTTTATTTCTGTTCTCCTAAGTCATAGGGCAAAAAGATGTAGGCATCTACAACAGATCAAATAAAAATAAATTAACTTTTAATTTTCTTAAACTTTTGGAGGCATTATTCAAGACAGATTGGTAACAGGAAATTGTATGCTCATTTATAGTGAAGACTAATAATCTCCAAGATTCTCTGAAGTTTGAAATTCCCTCAGCCATTTGGAAGCCTTAAAAATGTAGAATATACACTTTTTAAAATCCACGCTTAAAAATTGAAAAGCGGATGGCAATTTACTGAGTTTTAAGATGATTTTCTTTGCGTTTTAGATACCATTTACTTTCCTTGGCTTTCCAAAAGGCCTGAAGAGGCAGAAAAACACATATCACTCTTGGCTATATCTCTTGGTGTAACTTATCTACTATAAATTCTGGACAGTGTGGGTCAGGGAGTGAATAAACTACACTTAGGTTACTGAGTTTTACAAAGTGATCTGGCTTTATGTTAGTGTGTTATTCAGATTCATCTTAAGTTTAAATCATCACAAAATATTCGTTTGCATTGTCATTTTTGGGTAGTCTGCTTATTTTTTTAATCAAAGCATTTAAAGGTTTTATTTGTCTGTTTCAGGGCTCATACCTGTTGCACAGCAGCCGGTTTACTGTGCTTCAAAGCATGGCATAATTGGATTCACACGCTCAGCAGCGGTGAGGCTACAACAACCATCACATCTCACTTTATCTGTGTATACATTTATAAAACATGAATTCTGTAGAGAGCAATCACTTGAGAAATCAATACATCTGGATAAAAGATGGAAAAAAAGCATACCTCCATCTTTATTACAAAAAATAGTTTTCAGATCATATAAAGGACCAAATAAATAACAGACTCATTTTCCAATAAAGTAGATTCTAAACACAGATGTGTTATTTAAAAAATGTATTAAGGATAAATAATGGGGAGATAATATTTATTTCCAAAACTAACTCCAAATTTAAATATTATTAACTTCAGGTTTTTTGAAATAGAAGATGCATAGGCCCCAGACATTATTTGTCACCAGTGATGTGATGAAAATGAGTGAGAACATGGAGCTGGAAGGAGGGGTGGGGCCACACATTTACTTGATAGAGTGGTCAAGGATAATGTCTCCATGAGGCCTAGCGTGAAAGGTGTACAGAGCTTAGAAAAATACTTTGGACCTAATTGATCACATGCATTGATGATATGAGGTGAGAATGCCTGCCTTTCTATAACTCACAAAAGGGCATCTTGAATGGGGTCTGGTAAGCAAGGGGAAAGTAGGATGAGGTATGACTCAAGACACCAGCAGAACCCAGACCAAAGGCGGCTGTGGGCCACGGATGTGAGCTTGGATTTTATTCTCAGTGTAACCATCCATGGGGCTTTTACACACAGGAATGATAAGATCAGATTTACTTTTTGAGACTATTCTGCCTGCTGTCTGGAAATTGTATTACAAATGGCAAGTGTAAAAGCAGAAAGAACAATTGTACATGGTCTCTGGGTGGTTCATCTAGGTGAGACAGAGAGGAGTCAGTGAGATGAAGAGAAAAATATAATCAAAGAACTACTAGGACACAGAAAAAAACAGATGCACAAATGTTACATGTTCAGCCAAAATGGAAGGTAAGTAGTTCTCACACTTAATTTGAGTGTACATTATTACCTAATTTGCAAAGACTTAATCTTCAGATAGACTTCGTATAAAGCTCTCTTATAAAGTAAAGTAAATCTTAAAGACCAGAAATTATATTTAAAATTACAAGACTGGAAACTTCTAAAGTCAGTTCACATTATTCAGGGTAGTTATGTTCCATGAAGTCACTTGCAAACACTACGTTAGTGACTACTGAACCATTGCTTTTAGGGGAAATACTGGGTTAAGTTCCTGAAAGCCTCTGGTCACAAAATTCCAATCAACCAGTCAACACATAACCTTGTTTTATGTGTATCCCTGTTTAAAGACACTTTATTTATTATATATTGTATGAACATTGAATTCATTACTAAATCACTAATTACTCATGCCTGACCAAAGCTTATCTAACACAAATATTTTCTATAAGACACATCAATCTTCTTGCACTAAAGAACACTCCACAGTACTTCTACAGTGGGTTTGGTAGCCATTTTAAACAGCAGAATTACCAACAAAAAAGCACAAAAATTAGAGAAACATGGTAAGGCAGAGTCTAGTCTTAACGTGACCTCAGCAGGAACATGCACATTAGTGACTCAGATTTCTCAATGCTCTGTGCGTGTCCACAAACAACCACAAATGCTCCACAAGTATTGATTTCCAGGGTCACAAGTAAATTTTAGCAAGCAAATTTGGCAAATTTGTTCATATAATCCATGAATAATGAGAATTGACTAATTTTTTAATAATTGCAAATAAAATCAGTAGTTTGTACATTAAGCCAAATAATATTAGTCTGAAAATACTTAAATTGTCAGATAGGGCAGAATGTTAAGAGTCTATAGAATCAAAGTTCTAAACATTTTCACCAAAATTATTTTTTAAGTATTATTTGTTATACAACTGCAATATTTGAAAGAAAACTTGGGATATCAATTCTAAGTCTCCGCTGCTTAGTTTCAGGTTCCTGCAGAGTTCAGTACATAAGAGAAGCTTACATAATTGTTTCCAAAAGTTGTCCAATAATACTGATTTTTTAAAAAATTAATTAGGTAAGACTTTCAGGAATTAATACAATACTGTAGGTATGTGTTCTTTTCCTGTCTTTCTATTTACCAGTCATTGTTATATAGCTGAAAGGATATCTGACTAGTATTTTTTACATGAGAGTATTGTAAGACACTTTAATTATCAGTTTGTCCTGTGCTATATGTTTATGAAACTGCTGAAACCTACAACCTTCTCATTGGCAGTTGGCTGCTAATCTTATGAACAGTGGTGTGAGACTGAACGCCATTTGCCCAGGCTTTGTTAACACGCCCATCCTTGAATCAATTGAAAAAGAAGAAAACATGGGACAATATATAGAATATAAGGATCATATCAAGGATATGATGAAATACTATGGAATTTTGGAGTAAGTGAAACTATACTATTTTCTTTTAAATGATGAAGCAAATTATTATTTAGACAAGCAATAAAAAGGGAAAAAATAAGCTTATACATTTGAAAAATTAACACAAGTGTCAAACTTTTGGTTTAGCAAACTCTGGAAGAAAATATTTTTTTTCTGAGTTTAGGAATATATTACAAGTTTATACATTATGAATATTACCTTGAAATTTGGAAAATGCTTCATTACTACCTTCAGCTATAAAGTTGATATTTAGTCACCATTGAAGGCAATGATACCTTCTCTGCCTAAATTCCAAGCAATATTAAAGCATACTTTGTTAAATATTGTAAGGTTCCATAACTTCAACCACTTTCTTAAGAAATAGTTGATACACATGCATACATGCACACATACTTACTCAGTGAATTATGTCTGAGTTAGAGTAGTTGGGGATTTCATAGCACAGAAACATAGTTATCATGTTTAAGGAATCAGACTTGAGGTCAAATCTTGGCTGTACCACTAACCATGAACTTATCCATCATAGCTCTAAATGCTTCAATTGTCTCACATATAAAATAGAGATAATATTATAACAAACTTAGGGACTTTGTAAAACTTAAAAAAATGATACATGTAAGGTACTTAAAACAGCAACTGGCAAAAAATAAGATGTTCAGTAAATGCTAGCTGTTATATTTTGACAGATATAATAACATTTATATCTGGTAAGTCTAAGATCAACTGATATGATAAAGATGAGAAAAGTGATCATTTTCTCAGTGAAAATAATGAGTATAAATTCCTGCTGCCAAAATGTTAGAAGGTTACAGCTAAATTTATCAAATAATTTTGTTAATATCCAATTGAAAAAAATCTAATTGAATAAATCAGATAAATGGGATATCTAATCTAGATATCTAATATGTAATTAAATAAAAATTGGAAGTAGCAATAGCTTAATGACATACATTTCCCTATAAAATGTTCAACATAATAGATTCTCCAGAAATTAATTTAAAAAGAAGTGATAATATGCCTCAATCTTTAGTTTCAAAATACTGTTTTCTCTATTTTTAGCCCACCATTGATTGCCAGTGGACTGATAACACTCATTGAAGACGATGCTTTAAATGGTGCTATTATGAAGATCACAGCTTCTAAGGGAATTCATTTTCAGGACTATGATACAACTCCATTTCAAGCAAAAACTCAATGAACAGCTTATATATCAGCCATAAGTGAAAATAAGCACAAATGACTTATATTCAGACGCTATCTTCATTTGAATATAACTTTTAATGAAATATAATAGTTTGAAGTTTTCCTTCATGCATTTGATGATAAATGTTTTCTAAAATTTTAGTTAAGTATATGGATAAAAATTATGAACTATTAAAAATGTGATGTGGACCAAAGCTAGGTTGTAATCTCGATAGTCTAAAAAATGATGAAAACAAAGGATATTCAAGTAATATTCTGCCTTTAAAAAAAAAGTGTATTTATATCTGTGCTTCATAAATATTAATATTTTTCATAACATCATTTTAAAAGAGATACTTGAATTGTTATTTAAATCAAACCAGAGGTAAAACACTCACATATATAAAGTTCATGCTTTAAAAGAGGAAAGCTACTTAACAATGACAAATATTTCATAATAATTTCTACTTACATACCATCTTTCAGCTGAACAATTTCAGTTCTTTCAAGAGCTTCTTAAAGTAGCATACTTGGGATCAGTAGTTAAGTAATAACCTATGGTGTAAACATATCCCAGATGAAAACTGATGCATGAAAAAAATGACAGAAAGTAACTGATTGACACTGTTGATTCACAGTTCAGCCTCCCATCTGGGAAAGACATTTCTTTCCTCTGCTCACTTTAAGAACTTTAACTGACTCCAAAAATCTCAGGAATTAAACTTTTAACAGTTAAAGCAATAAAGGACAGCTAGTACTCCAAAAATGTTATATTTAAGATATGCTCAACAAGAAAAAAATGCAAATGTAATTTTTTTTGAAATTACTTTTTTGTTGACTTGTACCAATTTCAAAAGTGCCTACCCTTAAATAAAACTTTTTTATTCTTATCTCCATACATTACTGGTTTTTTTATGTATAGCTGTCAACGAAATGAAACCACTTTTGCCACAGCCACAACTGTAAATGTTTTTGTACCTATGCTGAAATTTATAATAACACTGATGTAAAAATAGCTGTGGTGTTTTGCTTTTTTGCTGTCAGCGATCTTAAGAAAGAATCATTAAATACACCCCCTTTGTGTAACACTCTTTGCAAGAAGTAAATAATGCTAATAACAGTGAAAGCACAAAATTTCCAATTCAGTCGTTTTCTAAAAAAAAAAAAAAATATCGCAAAAGTGACTCACCCTGTCTGTTAAATCCAGACCTCCCAGCTTGAAGCAAAATCTAACTATGTGAGATTGATGTGGATTTCCTCGAAGTACTGAAATGTTATCATATCTTGCCTTGTTTTAATTCTGCTATAGAAAACTATTGCCTTCACTTTTAAGGAGTAATTCAAATACGAATAACTGCAGTCTAGATTTTCATTTAATGTATTAAAGACAAAGTAATGAACATCAATGAACATCTGATAGAGATAAATTTTAAATAGGCACAAGCTTGTTTGTATGTTCTGGCAGTGACCAATCAGCAAATGATGTAGGTATGCCCAGTATCACTTATGTTATATATTTTTCCTCTGTAATGTAAATAATATAAACTTTTCACTTATGGACAATGTTTTGGACTAGTAGCCTTCAATATACATTTTGCTTTGAATTATTTTCTTTTCAAATCAATAAACTATGTAGACATTTAAAATCAAATATCAAATAGAACTGGAAAAATGTGAGTTATATAAAACTGACTTTAAATCTTATCTTCTATAGGTAGCTCTAAATAAATTCATACTGTTACATGATATCTCCGTATACTGGTTGAGAAAATAATTAAATTGAAGTGTGGGGAAGGGAGACCTTGGTTTATTGTATTTTTCAGTGAAAATCCTAATGTAAATGGTACATATATTTTTCAAATGTGTTTTTCTTAGTAAAATGAAGTTGGTACTCTCAGAACAGCAAAACTAGAAATACATAGACATGGAGAAAAAGTCGAGATTTGATAATGACATTGAAATGTCCTACAAATTTTATTTTCTCATATAAATACAAATTTAGATACTTATAATATCATTTAACATAGAAGTGATTATATGACAATTTCTGCTTACTTTTGCTCTTTTTATAAATTTAGCATACTGAAGAGGTCTGAGAATACAAATTTTGAAAAAAGTTTAAGGTATTTCACATACTACCTGTCATCTGATGCATAGCTTTTCTTAAATTAGAATTTCAAAGGAAAATTGGTGCATAGGAAACGTGATTGGATCCAGGGTCACAGTTGCTGTCATAGGGTCTCCATCTCCTTTCCTCTTGTTAGCTTCCCTCCTGGGCAGCTCTTTCACATGATGACTTCCTGGATCTACAGGCCTGATTCCCAGCAGCTATCAGTCCACCAAAACAAGAGCTGATTTGGCCTTGCCCAGGCTATGTGCCCACTACTGAGACAGTCCTTGTGGTCAGAGAGATGGCTAATCTGCCTGCCCAGAAGGAGATGGTGTGCCTCCTCAGAGCTGGTAAAATTAGGGAGTGGGAGGGAGACAGGGAGGTGGGCAGGACATTGACCTGAGTCCTATGGACTAAGATAAGCAGAAGGAAAATTTCCAAAAGGAAAATTACGCTGTCATTACCAGAAAGTAGGTGAATGCATGTTGAGGTGGCAAAAACAAGATAGCTGCTGAAGAGGAAGACAGAGTAATTAAAAGATTAGTTACATCTTTTTATTTATTTATTTATTTATTTTGAGTTTTGCTCTTGTTGCCCTGGCTGGAGTGCAATAGGGAGATCTCAGCTCACTGCAATCTCTGCCTCCCAGTTTCAAGTGATTCTCCTGTCTCAGCCTCCTGAGTAGCTGGGATTACAGGCATGTGCCATGACACCGGGCTAATTTTTGTGTTTTTAGTAGAAATGGGGGTTTCTTCATGTTGGTCAGGCTGATCTCAAATTCCCAACCTCAGGTAATCCACCTGCCTCGGCTCCCCAAAGTGCTGGGATTACAGGCATGAGCCACCATGCCCGGCCAATTAGTTATATCTTAATACTTTGGATAAGTTTGCATGCTATTTTAGTTGCTATAACATGTCTAGACCCATGTTTTCCAAAGTGTGTGAAAAACTGGATCACACTGGATAGGATATGACAAAAGAGAAGATAATGAATAGAAAATACAGGAGGCATCTCATGCATATATGATTGCACTCATTCTTAATATAAAATACATTTATCATGGTGAATCACAGTGAAAAAGTTTAAAAGCTACTTGCTTTAATATTGACTGCAAAAATGCAATCATTGCCTCTAGATTTGCTTTGTTTTTGAGTTTCTGAATATATGACCATCTTAATTTTACCATTACATTAGAGGTTATTAACCTTTTCTCTTTTCTTTCTTTTTATTTTTTATTTTTTTATATATTTTTTATTGTATTTTAGGTTCTGGGGTACATGTTCAGATTAGGAAGGATTGTTGCATAGGTACATACATGGCAATGTGGTTTGCTGCCTCTATCCCCCCATCACCTATATCTGGCATTTCTCCCATGTTGTCCCTCCCCAACCACCCTACCCCCCACTGTCCCTCCCCTAGTCTTCTGCAACAGACCCCAGTGTGTGATGCTGCCCTCCCTGTGTCCATGTGTTCTCATTGTTCAACACCCACCTATGAGTGAGAACATGTGGTGTTTTATTTTCTGTTCTTGTGTCAGTTTGCTGAGAATGATAGTTTCCAGATTCATCCATGTCCCTACAAAGGACATGAACTCATTATTTTTTATGGTGGCATAGTATTCCATGGTGTGTATGTGCCACATTTTCCTTGTTCAATCTATCATCATTGGGCATTTCTTCCAGGTCTTTGCAATTGCAAAGAAACAATCATTAGAGTGAACTGGCAACCAACAGAATGGGAAAAAATTTTGGCAGTCTACCCATCTGACAAAGGGCTAATCTCCAGAATCGACAAAGAACTAAAACAGATTGATCCGGGATCCAAGATGGCCATTTAGGAACAGCTCAGGATTGCAGCTCCCAGTGAAAGTGCAGAGGGTGAGTGGATGCCGCATTTTTATTGCCCTCAGACTAGGAAATTCCCAGGCGGAGGTGCCCCAAGGGTTGGCAGTGTAGCTGTGTCGGCCAGCACTGCTGCTTTGCTCCACTCGGATACTTTGTCAGCATCCCTGAGCAGCAGTTCTCCGTACAAAATACACTGGTCCGGGTGCCGTTTTGGCTGGTGATTGGAGCCACGGGAAGTCGCCCATTCATCTGTTTAAAAACAGTACTGAATAGGTAACCAGGACAGTAGATTCCAGGGCAAAAAAAGCACCACGAATCTCAGTGCTGTTGTTTAAGCCAGCACAGTGAGTCGCCACTAGGGAAAATACACAGATCCCAGCGCCTCTTCCACAGGTGACCGGAACACCAACTTAAAAAAAAAAAAGGCTCTGAGGCAGGGAGCCAGGCAATCAGGCTCGGCTGGTCCCACCCCGACAAAAGAACAGCAATCAGAAACTCTCTGGATTGAGAGTTTCACAGCAAGAGCAGCTGAACCCGGGACGGTCCAGCTCTGTGGGGGAGGGGTGTCCACCATTACCAAGGCAGCCCACCACTACGGAGGTAGTCAGCCAATGCTGAGGCAGCCTGCCGTTGCCAAGGCAACTCACCATTGCTGAGGCAGCCCGCCGTTGCCAGGGCAACCCACCACTACAGAGAGACTCCACCTTAACAGAGGGGGGCCACCATTGCCAAGGCAGTTCTAACTACAACCATACAAACAGGACTGCAGGGAAGTTCACTCGGCAGCTGGGTGGAGCCCACAGCAGCTCAGCAAAGCCTCTACAGACAGACAGTGACTAGGCTGTCTCCTTGCTGGGCAGGGCAGCTCTGAAGGAAAAAAAAAGAAGGCAGCAGCATAACGGAAACTCATAAATAAAGCCCTAAATCCCTGGGACAGAGCACCTGGGAACAAAAAGCAGTTTGTGAGTTCTGCTGCAGGACACCTAAATGTACCTGCCTAGCATCTCTGAATGAACAACGGAGCTCACGGCTCAGCATCTGAGCTCCTATAAAGAACAGACTGTATCCTCAAGCAGCTCCCTGACCCCTGTGTATCCAAAGAGCCACCTAGTAAAGGAGAGATCAGACTGACACTTGGCGGGAATCCTTCTGGGACAAAGATAGCAGAAGAAGAAAACTGGTAACAACTCTTATTGTTCTGCAGCTGCTGCAGGTGATCCCCAGGCAAGCAGGGCCTGTAGTGGACCTCAGCAGACCTACAGCAAGGGGCCAGACTGTCAGAAGGAAAACCAAGAAACAGAAATAACCTCATCATCAACAAACAGAACATCCACTCAGAGACCCAATCTGAAAGCCAGCAACTACAAAGTCGACAGGTGGATAAATCCATAGAGATGGGAAGAAACCAGTGCAAAAAGGATGAAAACACCCGAAACCAGAACACCTCTCCTCCTACAAGGGATCACAACTCCTCACCAGCAAGGGAACAAGGTTGGATGGAGAATCAGTGTGATGAAATGAGAGAATCAGACTTCAGAAGGTGGGTAGTAAGAAACTTCTGTGAACTAAAAGAACATGTTCTAACCCAATGCAAAGAAAGTAAGAATCTTGAAAAAAGATTTGACGAAATGCTAACGAGAATGGACAGCTTAGAAAAGAATATAAGTGAATTGACGGAGCTGAAAAACAACACGAGAACTTTGCGAAGCATGCACAAGTATCAACAGCCAAATTGACCAAGCAGAAGAAAGGATATCAGAGGTCGAAGATCAACTCAATGAAATAAAACGGGAAGGCAAGACTGGAGAAAAAAGGGTAAAAAGGAATGAACAGTCTCCAAGAAATGTGGGACTATGTGAAAAGACCTAATCTACGTTTGATAGGTGTACCAGAATGCGACGAAGAGAATGAATCCAAGCTGGTAAATACTCTTCAGGATATTATCCAGGAAAGCTTCCCCAACCTAGGAAGGCAGGCAAACATTCAAGTCCAGGAAATACAGAGAACACCACAAAGATATTCTTCAAGAAGAACAACCCCAAGGCACATAACTGTCGGATTCACCAGGGTTGAAATGAAGGGGAAAATACTAAGGGCAGCCAGAGAGAGAGGTAGGGTTACCCACAAAGGGAAGCCCATCAGACTCACAGCAGATCTCTCAGCAGAAACGCTACAAGCCAGAAGAGAGTGGGGGCCAATATTCAACATCCTTAAGGAGAAGAACTTTCAACCCAGAATCTCCTATCCAGCTAAATTAAGCTTCATAAGTGAAGGAATAATAAAATCCTTTGCGAACATGCAAGTACTCAGAGATTTCATCACCACCAGGCCAGCTTTACAACAGCTCCTGAAAGAGGCTCTACACATATAAAGTAACAACCAGTACCAGCCACTGCAAAAACATGCCAAATGGTAAAGAAAATCAACACAATGAAGAATCTGCATTAACTAATGGGCAAAACAGCCAGCTAGCACCAAAATGGCAGTACCAAATTCACACATAACAATATTATCCCTAAATATAAATGGACTAAATGCCCCAATCAAAAGACACAGACTGGCAAATTGGATAAAAAGCCAAAAACCATCAGTGTGCTGTATCCAGGAAACCCATCTCACATGCAAGGATACACAAAGGCTCAAAATAAAGGGATGGAGGAAGATGTACCAAGCAAATGAAGAGCAAAAAAAAGCAGGAGTTGCAATTCCCATCTCTGATAAATTAGACTTTAAAGCAACAAAGATCATAAGAGACAAAGAGGGACATTACCTAATGGTAAAAAGATCAATGCAACAAGAAGAGCTAACGATACTAAATATATACGCACCCAATACAGGAGCACCCAGATACATAAGGCAAGTTCTTAATGACTTACAAAGAGACTTAGACTCCCACACAATAATAGTGGGAGACTTTAACATGCCATTGTCAATATTAGACAGATCAACCAGACAGAAAATTAACAAGGATATCCAGGACTTGAACTCAGACCTGGACCAAGCTAACCTAATAGACATTTACAGAACTCTCCACCCCAAATCCACAGAATATACATTCTTCTCAGCACCACATCACACCTACTCTAAAATTGACCACATAATTGGGACTAAATCACTCCTCAGCAAATGCAAAAGAATGGATGGAAATCATAACAGTCTCTCAGACCACAGTGCAATCAAGTTAGAATGCAGAATTCAAAAACTAA